>NC_132908.1:12237713-12425213 GCF_047675955.1 Chlorocebus sabaeus
GCAAATAGGTCATTTTACTTCTTATCTTTATGTCTCTTATTTCTTTCTCTTGCTTTTTGCAATAGTTAGGATCTCCAATATAATGTTAAAAAGTAATGGTGAAAATAGTCACTCTTTTTCTTGTTGGCTATAAATTTAGTTTTCATATTCCTACTTTTTAGACTTTTGATATGACTGCCAAATTATTCTTCAGAAAAACATAATCAACTTAAATACCCAACAAGGATTTGAGACTTTGATCAATGAGAACTCATTCTTTGGTGATCTCACACAAGCCTTGAAAAGATTAAAAGCAAAAATCCTCAGGAGGACCTAAAATAAGTGTCTGTTTATCCAGAACTTCCAAGTAACTGCTATCCTCTCCGTTCTTTTTTCATGCTGGATAATCCCTTTCATCTTCCTCAGAACAAAGCACGCTCACAGGACTTACTATGGTTGGACGTGTATGTTAAGAGTAGGTAAGCATTCCTTTTACTATTCCTTTTCTTGCATCTTCTCTGTAAGCTTGAAAATATTTCCGAATAAAATGTGAAAACAAAAACAAAAACAATGCATACTTGCTAAAATTAAACCCAAATGTTGTAAAAATACAGAATATCAAACAAAAGAAAGTGGGAGGAGGGAAATTTCTTGAAATCCGTGTTCCTATTTTAGGATTTTAGTGTGTATTTTCCAGATAATTTAAATGTGTATACTACTATACATATGTTAGATATAGATCTAAAGAAACATATATACATACATAAAATCTCACAAAAATGGAATAGGCTACATATAGATTTGCAACTTGCTTTTATATATTCGACAATGGATCTTTAACTTATTCCATTCAGGAATATGCTGCTCTATTTCAGAGCTACTCACTAACGTCCTGAAAACTGTATTTCTGGTGTTGGGGCTCAGAAATGGTAGCCCAAAACATGGCACTTTGACATGCTGAACTAAAGCAGCAGCCTCAAGGTCTCTCTGACCTTCTCTCCTCAACAGCAGTGACAGACTCCCTCTCTGGAATTTCCTTATCTGACTAAGGAGATTTCTTTCTAAAAGAAATGCAATTATCTTAAGAATCCCTCCCTAGGAATCTCATCAAATAACTGAGAAAGATTAGCCAATGGAGAAGAGAAGAGACTAAAAGTCATCACCATGCCCAGACAGGCTTTTCTTCCATTCTTCTGAGGGTAGCTCCAAAAGATTACGTGGGAGACTTTATCTACATAATAAGACAACCTTTGTTCAAAATGCAGTTCTGTCTCTTACCTTCCCATAACTTGCCAGTCCCATTCAGTTTCCTAAAAGAATCATTTACAAGATAATGTCTGCTTCCTAGGCCCATTCAATTCCCCTAAAAATCATTTATGACTGCTCAAAATTGCCTACATTTCTCCCATCTCCCTCTCCCCTATGAAGAGGGTATATAAGCTTCAACCGTTTGCCCCTTGAGTCTCATATTTTGAATGGCTTTCAAGTTCAGCACATTCATACATCTGTACGCATGTTTTTCCTGATCACCTGTTCACTGTCAGTTCATTTCCACAGTGAACCCTCAGAAGATGGAACAAAAAGCTTTCCCTCTGCCCCCACACTGCTATGTAAAATCTAGGTTGTCGGATGATCATTCTATATCTTAATAATACAAATACTGTAAACTGGGAGGTCAGGAGAGTTCAGAGCCTTTCAGCCCTTTAAGGACTACTCACATGCATGGGGACACACAGTTACTACAGCTTCTCAGACAGCATCCGGGATTCAGTGGGCAGAAACAAATCCAGGAAAGAAGGAGTCTTATCTGCAGAGCCCCTCTGACCTGGGTCTTGGGGGAGAAGCCCATCTACTCCTGCTTGCTGTATCATCAGCATGAAAAGAGAGTGCCCAAGCCAAGCAGCCCTGCCCCTGTGAGACCTGGGGTGGGTTGTGGGGGCAATATCTCCTTCTGGAGCTGAGCCTCTCAAAGATTTCACTGTGATGGGTCCAGGTGCTCCTGGGCTGAACCCTGCTGGAAACCTGCGTTCAAGCCTCATCTCCTCTTACGGGTGTGACATTAACACCTATACACTTAGTCATTTCAGGCATTTGCTCACATGTCTGGTCTATGTGATATGAAGCATCTGGCTTGTCTTAGGATTCTTAGCCTCCTGGTGAGATTCTCTTCCACTTTCTCTCTTTTTAATGTTTTGCTTGGGTAGGAAGCAATGGCCCAGTTGTTAAAATGACCTTTACCTAAAGCCAGCTCATACTCTAAAACCTGAAGAGATTTCTTTAAGGATTCCTCCCCCACCCCCGTTTCCTTCCCTAAAGAAGAGCCATGCGTTATGATTTCAATGTGTTCCCCAAAGTTTAAGTGTTATAAACTTAATCCCCAGTGTAACAGCATTGGGAGGTGGACCTTTAAGAGATGATTAGGTCATGAAGACGGGGGCTCTGTCTTCATGAATGCATTAAGGCTGTCATCACAGAAGTGGCTTCCTCATTTTAAAAAGAGGATGAATTTGGCCAGGCCCCCTTCCTCCTCACTCTTGTCAGGGATGCCCCAACAAGAAGGCCCTCACCAGACGCAGCCCCTTGACCTTGGACTTCCCCACCTCCAGAACTGAAAGAAATCAATCTCTGTTCTTTATAAATTACCCAGGCTCAGGTATTCTGTTATAGCAGCACAAAATGAACTAAGACACCATGTAAATTATATTTTTCCTACCTCACCTGATTAATGATCCACAAAAATTATATTCTTCCCTTTTCAAAGTTCCTCTTAATTAAAACTCAGAATGTGGGAGACGGGGATGGCACAGAAGTGGCCTGGAAAACACCTAGGGCTGTGCATTTTCAGCTTCATCAGGACGGAAGGAGTCCTGCTGCAAAAGGTTTGAGAGCGGATGGAAGAGGTTCAGCGGTCACAGGCATCACACCAACACCTGGAGGCAGCTGAGGGGGCCCACATTCCTGTGCATAACGTGATGTCTCCCACTTCCACCCACCACATCTGCATCCCACTTAGAATTAAAAAGGGCACGTGGATGTGCTCTCACGCTGCAGGGCAAAGAGCAGTATTGGGAAACAATTACTCTCCGGGGCCTGGAGGCGTCTGGCTGCCCTCTTGAGTCCACAGCCTTGCGAGTGTGATTACAGCAGAGCATCACCTCCCTACCCTGTGCTTGAGGATTAGTTATGCTCCTCAACACCGAGACTCACTGCCGTTTACTACTTTTTTGAGACAGCGTCTTGCTCTGTTGCCTATGTTGGAGTGCAGTGGTGTGATCTTGGCTCACTGCAACTTGCGTCTCCTGGGTTCAAGCAATTCTCCCTGCCTCAGCCTCCTGAGGAGCTGAGATTACACGTTCCCACCACCACGCCCAGCTAATTTTTGTATCTTTAGTAGAGGTGGGATTTTGCGATGTTGGCCAGGCTGGTCTCAAACTCCTGAACTCAGGTGATCTGCCCACTTTGGCTTCCCAAAAGTGCTGGGATTACAGACATGAGCCACTGCGCCCGGCCCCTTTGTTACTTTTCTACAAGGGGGGCTATGCTCAACTTTTTATTTTTTCCCCTTCCTGATGACTTACAGATTCAAAACCTGTAGAATATGCAAGCGGAGGGCTGCATTTTGTTAATACTAATATTTGGTTGTCAGAAAAGCAGTGGCAGCCTGGGGTGGGAGCTAGAGGTTGGGAGCCTCAGGCTTGAACCTCAGTTCTACTGTTGCTGAGCTGTGTAGGTGTGGCATGTGCAGCAACGTATGTGAACCCGAGTTTCCTCATTTGGAAGGCAAGACTAGTATCAACCACCCCCAGGGCCACTGGGAAGATAAGCGAGAATCAGAGACACGCCCTGGGTGGCACAGCAGGAAGCTGCGTGTCTTGTACTCGGGCAGCACTCAATAATTATACTTTCCTCTCATCCTTCTCTAAGTATCTGATCAGAAGATCTTTTTCTTTCCATTTGCACAAATTACATCTTTCTCACTGTTCATAATTTCCTCTTTATTTTTAAAAGAAGATGGCAGCTTGCGTGTGAAATGGAGCGTGGGGCACACATTAAGGTTTCAATCCAGAATGGACAATTTTCTAGATTTCCATACCCTACCTTAAACACAGCTGTCAGGACAAGAGGCTCATTAAAAAGATTGTTTTGACTGACAGAATGTTCATGTATCAAATTGGAAATCCATCCAAAAATACTCGAGGGAGGTAGACAGAGGTGGTGGCCAGCCACGGAAGGAAAATGTTTTGCAGAATTTGTTCAAGATGAAATTTGCTAGGGAGAAAGTGCTCTGCCTCTGACTTGAGCCAGGGAAAGCCAAGAAGGGGGTACTGCAGTCATCAGAACATGGGGACCTTGGGTAAGTCAGATTCTGTTTGAATAACTGGGGCAAGAAAAATTCTGATCAGGCAATGATCCCTTAAAGAACACACATTAACTAAATTTGTGCACTTTTCCTTACCCCTGGGCTTCGAGGCACTTCCTCCTCCAGTTAACAGCTTATTCTTCCTGCATACATCCCTGGCTGCCACAAGGCCTTTCAATGGTGGCCTTCCCTGGGCTCTGTCCATTCCCCTTCTCTCGTCCCTTTCCCTCTCACTGACGACCACCGCTTCTGCTATAACCTCAACCCCCTCCACCTGCCAAAAATTCAGAATCATTTCCGAGCCAACAATGGGTTCCTAGGCTTCGTGGACCTCTCTTCTGGACATCCTTGCAAGCTCTGCAAACTCAACCCACTTACTTCTTTTGCCCCAATGCCCACCCCTCCTCGTGTGGGTTTAACTGGAGCACCATGAAGTCATCCAACCCAGGCATGCAGGAGTCACCCCGAGACTCCCTTCCTCTGCCTGGTCCATCCGTCCTGTTGACCTATCTGCCTGAACATGCTTACCCCCATCTCCGCTCCATCCTCAGTGTGATCTTCCTGGTTGTCTGATCTCCTGTATGATATTCAGCTGTCAGTGGCTATGTTGGCTTACAAAAGTAAAGGCTGTATTTGTGCTTAACTATGATTTATCTACCCCATAAAAAGAGGAGGTAAGCAGTCCAGGGAGGGCGCAGCCTCTCCAGGATTTCATTAAGGATCCAGCCTCCTTCCATCTTTCTGTTTTGCCTTCCTCAGTTTGTAGCTTCTATCCTCAAGATCGCAAGATGGCTACAGGGCTTCCAGGCACTGGGTCCAAGTTCCAAGGTGGAAGAAGAGGTAAGGGTCAACAAAAAGCCTTTCTGGAAGCCCCACTTGCTAAACCCCTGAACTAGGTCATGCAGCCACACACAGTTGCATGGGGGTCTGGAGAAGGAGTGTTTCAGCCTGCCATGCTAGTGCCCTGAACAAAACCTGCCCTGTTAGGAAGGAAAGCAGAGAAAATGCATCCGGGTAAACTGAGCAGAGCCATCTTTCTAAAATGCAAAACCCGGGCACAGTGGCTCATGCCTGCAATCCCAGCACTTTGGGAGGCTGAGGTTGGAGGATCACCTAAGCCCAGGAGTTCGGGACCAGCCTGGGCAACAAAATGAGACCCCATCTCTACAATTTCTTTTTTTAAAGCAAAACCCACTTGTGCCACTTCATCAAGTAAAATTTGAGGGTTCCCCATCACCTTAAGGTCCTGATCAAACACAACGTCTCCGCTTGAGCCTACTCCAGTGACTGAGCAACTCCAGTGCCAGTGCCGGTACAGGATGAGCTGTTTTGTGGCTCCAGTCTCGTCCATGTTGTGCCCTCTTTCTGCCCACGTCTGCATGAGGAACTCTTATTCATTCTTCAAGACCCTGTTCATTCCTTTCCTTCAATGGAAAAACATCCCTGGTGAAGCTGGACAGGGCTCCTTCTCTTCATCCTGTTCCTTGCACATTCTTTTACTTTTGCCCTGATTTCTGGCTCCCACCTTGGTTTCCCCCACTGGTCTATGAGCTCCTTAAGGGCAGAGGCCACGTGTGTTTAACTGAATACTCACCCCCAGGATGAATAGCAGAGAGCGGCCGCTCTGTGACTGCTGGATAAATGAATGAATGGAGAGATGGATGGATGGATGGACAGTGAATGAATAAATGAAACTTATGGCAACTCAGAAGCTATCCTTTAGTAGGTATCCTGGAGGAGAAACCCAAATCTCCCCTTTGTCAATATTATCAAAGGGAAGGGAGAGTTCCCGTATTTTCTGATTTTACAAAAGAACTGCCATGTTCCTTACAAAAGGAGACCTTACTCACAAGAGGGTGGAAATCGGAGACAGTGGAACAAGCACCGACTCTGGATCCTGTCTGTTACTTAAATGCCAAAAGACAAGTGACTGCACCTCACTGTATACTGTTTCCTCAGTTTTAAAAAGGGGACCATAATGGATCCCTTAGCTGGGCACGATGGCTCACGCCTGCAATCCCAGCACTTTGGGAGGCTGAGGTGGGCAGATACCTGAGGTCAGGAGTTTGAGACCAGCCTGGCCAACATGGTGAAACCCCATCTCTACTAAAAATACAAAAATTAGCCAGGTGTGGTGGTGGGCACCTGTAATCCCAGCTACTCAGGAGGCTGAGGCAGGAGAATTGCTTGAACCCAGGAGGCGGAGGTTGCAGTGAGCCGAGATTGTGCCACTGTACTCCAGCCTGTGTGACAGACCTAGATTCCTTCTCAAAAAATAAAAAATAAAAATAAAAAACTAAATAAAATAATAATAATAATAGTAATAATAATAGCCTCAGGAGGCTGTTGTGAGTTTCAGGAGTAATGCGTTTAAACCCCTGGCACACTCACTATTGTACACCGGGGACCGATGCTTCTTGGGACTGTGTCTGAAATAAAGTGTGGACAAAGGCATTTTTCTTTCTTGCCTTTGGAGACAGTGCTGGCTGCCTCTCAATATCCACACCCGCCCTTTTCCTCCTGATTTTGTTCTGGGCAATGTCCTGCTCAGGGAGACCACCAACTTCATTCCCCAAACCAGGATGGACGCGGTTGTGACAATTCTCCTCCCACGGCCACTCGGGGTCTAGGCAGGAGCCCAGGTCTGGATATGGAGATTTGGGAGGAAGTCACTGGGACACCTGAGAAAGGTTATGTTTCTTGTAAAAAGTCCCCCTTTCTTCTTCTGGGGTTGTCAAGTGTTAATGTGATGTGCAGAAGTACATCAGCCAGCTGCGAGGTCCAGTCTAATGAATGGGTCACGACAGGGAGAAGCAAAGCAGGTGTGCAGAGAGATCCTGCTCATGCATTCAGCCAGGCCAAACGCCTGAGCCACCTGTGGCCCTCTGTCCAAAGAACTTCCTCATTCTCTGAGCTGAGAATGGGAGTTTCCTGTTCTGTACAGCCCAAAGGAACTGATGCTGCTGATATTATCCTATACTTGTTAGAACAGTCACTCTCCTTTTGGGGTGGCCAGTAATCCATTTGTTTTGAAGATTGCTTGTTTATTAATTGTGTATGTTTATTTTTGAGATGGGGTCTTGCTATCTTGCCCAGGCTGGTCATGAACTCCTGGGCTAAAGTGATCTTCCTCCCTCAGCTTCCCCAGGAGCTGGGACTAGAGGCATGAGCCACCATGTCCAAGAATCCATTTGTGAACAAACACTATGTAAGTTGGCCTTTGGAAACTCCTACAAAATAACAGAGTTCCCCTGTTGTCCGAGAGGCCGCAGGGGGTTTCCCTGTCAGGGTGGGATTCAGTGAGACTCCGTGAGAATACAGTTTTGTCCATACGCTTCTAGTACTGTTTCTACTCCTGTGAAATTGCTTTCCCAACCCTCTTGCCTTCAGTAGGACCAAGGCACGTACAGGTCCAAAGGTAGTGAGTGCTGTGGCACGTTCTTTATCAGAGAGGGGAGGACGCTGGGACGGGAAAGGTGGCTTAGTAACCCTGTTGCCATGTCTGTATGACAACGTGGAGGCAATTCGGAAGTGAGAACCAGACGACAGACATGAGAGGCAGAGTGTCAGTTACTAAAACACCCAAAATGTTGGCAACTGAAAACAAAGACAATCTCTTCCTCCCTTTGATTTAGGTTGTGGCCTTTTACATGTGGCTGAAGATTTAAGTGCAGAAAACGTAAAGTGGCATAATTTTTTTTTGAAAATAACTGAGGGCTCTGTAACTATGATCCTTAAAGATAAGCATCAGTGGTGACTGATTCAGTACCTACACCAGGGGTTGGCAAACCAAAGCCCATTGCCCGCTTTCTGATGGGGCCTGTGAGCTAAGAACGCCTCTTACATTTCTATCATAAATGGCTGCACTTAGGACTATGTAAGTACCTATATCATATCCTTAATTTTGCCTCTTGTTCTACAAAACCTAAACTATTTAATCAGGCCCTTTACAGAAACCGTTTGCCAACTCTTGATCTATACTCACTCCACTACAGGGATCCTTTTTATAATATTATTCTTTTCTCATGTTTTGAGAAATTTAAAAGATACAGTAAGTACAAAAGAATAATGTAAGATTCATAATGCCACCACCCAGAGATAACAAATATTAACATCTTGCAAGATCTGCCTTTACATTTTTTTAAAAAAAGAAATGAAATGTTACAATGATATCCCAAGTCCCTTTTAACTGCTCCCTGCTGCACCAGAAGGTCTTAGCTTTACCTTTAAGCAACGTGCACCTTCTTGGGATAGGGCCTGGCTAGGGATTTGGCCATAGTGTCAGTGACCTCAACAAGATTAAGAATGGCTATTCCTAGGTCAGGCACACCTGTAATCCCAGCATTTTAGGAGGCTGAGGTGGGCAGATCACTTGAGGTCAGGAATCTGAGACCAGCCTGGCCAACATGGTGAAACCCCATCTCTACTAAAAATACAGAAATTAGCTAGGCATGATGGTGGGCGCCTGTAATCCCAGCTATTTGGGAGGCTGAGGTTGCAGTAAGCAAGAAAATTGTTATTCCACAACCCTGACTGGAATATAGGAAAGAGAGGCACCAGGTCACAATGGTCCTGTGTATTGATGGATTAATCACATAAAAAAGCTTTCTTCGGGCTTTGCATAGAGTAGGCAATCCCCAAATTTATACTCAATTAATTAACAGATGCCCCCAAAGCAGACACTTAATGGAGTGATTTTATGAAGACAGTAATAATGTAAAGGTTGTTATAAATTAAACAAACAACAACAGAATGAAAGAAGGAGGAGGGAAGGAAGAAGCAAGGAGGAATGGAAAGTCACTAACATGAAAGTCACAAGGGCAGCAGGTGCCACGCAACTCACACTATATATATATATATATATTTTTTGAGACAGGGTCTTACTCTGTCTCCCAGGCTAGAGTGCAGTGGTGCGATCACAGTTCACTGCAGCCTCGACCAACCGAGGCTCAGGTGATTCTCCTGCCTCAGCCTTCAGGGTAGCTGGGACTACAGGTGCGCACCACCACACTCATACAATCTTGAGAGGAACCACACCCCTATCCAACAGGTAGCAAGCAAAGTACGTGCACATCTTCACATGTGATTTATGGGGAGATAAATTTAAGTAATAAGAAACAACTCTAAAGTGTCCTGGAATCTTACTCCAGGACTTGTTTTTTTTTTTGAGATGGAGTCTTGCTTTGTCACCCAGGCTGGGGTGCAGTGGCATGATCTTGGCTCACTGGAACCTCCATCTCCTCCTGGGTTCAAGTGACTATTCTGCCTCAGCTGCTTCCCGAGTAGCTGGGATTACAGGCACCTGCCACCACTCTCAGCTAACTTTTGTATTTTTAGTAGACTCAGGGTTTCGCCATGGTCAGGCTGGTCTCCAACTCTGGACCTCAGGTGATCTGCCGCCTCGGCCTCTCAAAGTGCTAGGATTACAGCTGTGATTTATCATGCCCGGTCCCCACTCCACGCCTTAAGTGTAATTCTCTGGTTTCTTTCCTGACTTTTCTCCAAGGCTCTGAGCTTCTTGAGGGCAGGGCCGACGCTTACTCCACTACATGTGTTCCCCTTGTCTCCAAGGAACACGTGGAAACATGCAGAGAACATGTGCTGTCAATGTTAAAAGATGTAAACATGAATATAACACTAAGCAAAATACCTGACCCCAATGTCAAAAGCTCCAGTCAGAATGCTACATCTCTTCAGCAAAACACGACACGCAGTCACATGTGGCCTTACTAAGACTGATTGCAGGCATTCGTTCCACAAATATGAAAATGCACAAGTATCTTTATGTTAAGATTTGGGTCTGTTTATGCATGAAGAAGTTCAAGATGGTATTATGTATGACAAGAGAACAAGTGGAAACAGACTCAGTGTCCCACAATGACAAGAGTTTAATGAACATGGAACGTCTACAGAGTACAATGAGCTGTGGTCTGGGTTTTTAATGACATGAGATAATGCTTTGTATGACATAATTTTATGCTTCCTAAATGCCCGTATATGACCAGCTATATGAAAAGAGGGCTTTTTTTTTTTTCTTTTAAAGAGACAGGGTCTTACTGTGTCCTCGAGGCTGGAGTTCTGTGGTGCGATCTTGGCTCACTGCAACCTCGAACTTCTGGGTTCAAGAGATCCTCCCACCTCAGCCTCCCGAGTAACTAGGACTAGAGGTGCACAGCACCACACCTGGTTAATTAAAAAAGTATATTCTGAGCCGGGTGCGGGGGCTCACATCTGTAATCCCAGCACTTTGGGAGGCTGAGGCGGGCAGATCACGAGGTCAGGAGATCGAGACCATCCCGGCTAACACAGTGAAACCCCGTCTCTACTAAAAATACAAAAAAATTAGCTGGGTGTGGTGGTGAGCGCCTGTAGTCTCAGCTACTTGGGAAGCTGAGGCAGGAGAACGGCATGAACCCAGGGGACGGAGCTTGCAGTAAGCGGAGATCGCGCCACCGCACTCCAGCCTGGGCAACACAGTGAGACTCCATCTCAAAAAAAAAAAAAAAAAGTATATTCTGTAGAGATGGGGTCTTGTTACGTCACCCAGGCTGGTCTCAAACTCCTGGCCTCAACCGATCCTCCCACCTTGGCCTCCCAAATCACTGGGATTACAGGTGAGAGTCACCACACCCAGCCAGTATTTCTTATTAACAAGAAACTGTTCATAAATGGACTGCTTATAAACCAAGCCACCAACCCCAATCCCCCAAGCTGTACAACCAGAGTGCACCTGTATATGAGACCACAAATCACACTAAAGATGTAGGATTTCACAAAGCCAAAGAAAATGACACTGGGGAAGTCATCAGCAAATAAGGCTCTCATGGAGTAAACATACCTGCCCACATTAGCTCCTGAGAAGCCAATCATCAGATTACTGATGGATTCAGAAACAGACCCTTAGGAAGATTGACGAAATCTGAAAATAACCCTCAGTGATGCTGCTGCCAATGTCAAATGTAAAGTACAGAATGCTGTCAAATAATTTTTTCAGACCATTTACTCCAAGGAAAACAAGTCGACACTTGATTTCTTCTCCGTTCATTGTGAGTTGGTGCGTACCGGCAGTAACAACCATTTTATCGAATACAAGTTGAAATTAACTGATTGCCATAATTTGTCTCTTTTCTCAAGACAATGTCTCAAACCAACCGTTATTTTTATTTTATCGCCGTTTTCTGTAGCTACGGTCCGCATTTTAACTGAGCTTTTTTTTTGGCGGCTATGATATTTGGATAATGAGCCCTCCGGGGCTTGAACCCGTGAAGGGATGGCCAGAGTCTGCGGGGGTGGGCACAGATCCCTCCCTGTTTCATGAAAGACACCATCAAGAAGGCCAGGTGTGGTGGCTCACGCTTATAACCACAGCACTTTGGGAGGCCAAGGCAGGCAGACTGCTAGAGCTCAGGTGTTCCAGACCAACCTGGGCAACATGGTGAAACCAAGGCTTTATTGAAAATACGAAAATTAGCTGGGCATGGTGGGGAGCAACCGTAGTCCTGGCTACTCGGGAGGCTGAGGCAGGAGAATCACTTGAGCTCGGGAGGCGGAGGCTGCAGTGAGCTGAGGTCATGCCACTGCACTGCAGCCTAGGCAATAGTGTGAGACTCCATCTCAAGAAAGAAAGGGAACAAAAAGGTGAGGTATGGTGGCTCATGCCTGTAATCCCAGCACTTTGGGAACCTGAGGAAGGCAGATTGCTTGAGCTCAGGAGTTTGAGACCAGCTCGGGCAAAACAGTGAGACCCAGTTTCTACCAAAAAAAAAGAAAGAGAGAGAGAGAGAGAGAGAGAGACACCATCAAGAGCATCTTTGCCTGCAGAAGGCACAATTTACATACTCAAGATGAATGGATAAACGTAGAGGCTTACTATGAAAGAAAAATTCCTGCTTGTGGAGGCCAAAGGGGAATTCCACGCCCTTGTATTCCACGCTGAGTGGGCTCCAGGGACCCCCACTTGGCAGATCCCTTTTAGACATCCCTGTGCTGAGCCTCTGTGGTCGTTGCACCAGCTCCTTTCCTGAGGCAGCCCATGAAGAGGAGGAGGTGAAGAATGGGCAGGAGGGTGAGCAGGTGGGACTCTGCCCCACACAGGTGTCCCAGCTCCTCTCTACTTGCCATCAGCACCCATGCCCATGGTGCATTCTGCTCATCAACACGCTCTGGGGCACCCAACAGCAATGTTGTTGAGAACACAGGACCCAGGGTCACTGCCCAGGCCCCAAGCATTAGTGTCACCCACCACTTCGCAGCTGGGTGATGCTGGGGAAGCCGATTTGTCTCCCTGCACAGCAGTTTCCTTGTCTACAAAATCAGAGCAAGAGTCCCTGTGGTGTACTATTTATTAAGTAGTCATTATTACTATTTTACAAGTATAGTGTCCTCTGTGTGTGTGTTTCCTTCCTTCCTTCCTCCCTTCCTCCCTCCCTCCCTCCCTCCCTTCCTCCCTCCCTTCCTTCCTTCCTTCCATCCTTCCATCCTTCCTTCCTCCCTCCCTCGCTTCCTCCTCCCTCCCTTCCTCCCTTCCTCCCTTC
Organism: Chlorocebus sabaeus; assembly: GCF_047675955.1. Taxonomy (NCBI): domain Eukaryota; kingdom Metazoa; phylum Chordata; class Mammalia; order Primates; family Cercopithecidae; genus Chlorocebus; species Chlorocebus sabaeus. Next base: position 12,250,587 of record NC_132908.1, read on the forward strand.
CCCACTTCCTTCCTTTCTTCCAGACGTAGTCTCACTCTGTCACCCAGGCTAGTGGCGTGATCTCAGTTCACTGGAACTTCTACCTCCTGGGTTCAAGCGATTCTCCTGCCTCAGCCTCTCAAGTAGCTAGGATTAAAGGCACACACCACCACGCCTGGATAATTTTTAAATTTTTAGTAGCCACGGGGTTTCACCGTGCTGGCCAGGCTAGTCTCGAACTCCTGACCTCAAGTGATCTGCCTGCCTCAGCCTCCCAAAGTGCTAGGATTACAGGCATGAGCCACTGTGCCCGGCTGTGTCCACTGCATTTTAAATGACCAATGGAGTCACATCTACCCTCGAGGAAGGTGGTTTTTAGTACCTGCTGGTGGTGCTTCATAGAGCCATCTTGGGAACAGGGGACCCCAGTGTGGTGAACAGGGGAGTGACAGAAGAAACACTGCCAGGAAGACTTCGGTTCCCACTCTGGCAACACTTAGCAGTGGGTCAGGGGTACTAATTCAAGGAAAATCAGAAATTGTGTCCCTTACACATCCTTTTCATGTCCAGTCATTTAAAATATTTTTCAGTAATGATGATGATAATGATAAGAATACGAGTTCACCATCACTGAACACCTACCAGGAGCCAGACACTGTCTCAAGATACTGGATTATTTCATCTGATCCCCACAAAACCCTTAGCTATCACTGCACTTGCTTCGTAGCTTTGTGACCCGAATGAATGACTCCGCCTCTAGGACCTGAATTTGTTTGTTGGCGAAACGGAAATAATACCAGTACCTTGTGGGGTTGTGGTGCAGGTTTGCCACACCATGGGAGCAGCCGCTGACAATAATGTGAATAAAAATAAAAGTGAACATTGACCATGGCTCTCAAGAAGCCTGTTCATCTGCATTTTTCGGAAGAGAAATTGCTCTATCAGGTGCCTTCAGTGGCATAATGGAGGAGTGAGATCAGAGGATATCACAGTCCCCAGGGAGACAGAGCACACAGCATAGGGCCCCCACCCTCGGCAGGGCGGCCCCAGAGGAGGCTCAGTGGCTGCAGGAACATCACCCCTGCCTGACACGGCCCCTTCCGTCTGGACAATGTTACTGCAGGGAACAGCGCCCTCACCTGGACTCCAACTGCACACAGCATAGTGCTTACAGAGCGGAGATGTGTGAGAAAAAAGATTTCCTTTCCTCTTACCACGCCTGTGAAATTTAAAATAGACTCAAGAGTTAGAGGGCCTCTGCTCCTTACAACTGACGTGCTCAGTTTCCACACCTGTGCTGAAGACCTGGAGAAAGCACCTTTAAGGTCCTGACACAGGGGCTCAGAGGACAGTGTCTGGCACCCAGGGGGCTTCACCTAAATGAGCGGTATTTGCTTTTGGAGACAGAGTCTCACTCTGTCACCCAGGCTGGAGTGCAGTGGTGCAATCATGGATCACTGTAGCTTCAACCTTCCAGGCTCAGACGATCCTCCCACCTCAGCCTCCTGTGTAGCTGGGACCACAGGCGTGTACCACAATGCTTGGACTCATTTTTTGTGTGTGTGTGTTTTTTTTTTTTTTTGTAGAGACAGCATTTCACCATGTTGCCTAGGCTGGTCTTGAACTCCTGGGCTCAAATGACCTGCCCACCTTGGCTTCCTAAAGTGCTGGAATTACAGGGGTGAGTCACCATGCCTGGTCATGCTATTTTTTTTTTTTTTTTTTTTTTTTTTTTTTTTTACTTTCAAATCAATCAATTAATATGCAAACATTTTTAAGTAAAATTTAAAAGGCAATGAAATTAAGCATTTTTGAGCTTATTTTACAAAGCAACGTTGTAGATTTGTACTTACACTGTGGGAAATAGTTACGGAAAATGTCAATGCAAGTGCAGTAAATAAAAAAGTAACTTGAACTAGTAGACAGAATGAGCGTTTTTCACTGAGCTGGGGATATTGGAATTTTACAAAGAATCTCACTGCTGATTTCAAAATGACACTAATTGCTATTTTTGAAACATGACCTCAAAAAAGAAGATACAATATTTTGACTTCACAAACTTCAACAGACACTGCTGTTTCCCATGCACTGGGGGCTCCTTTTTGCAATGTTGTGATGGAATTAAAAAACTAAATCATTTTTAGTTGGCCGGCTGTGTTGCCTCATGCCTGTAATCCCAGCACTTTAGAAGGGCTCAGGTGGGCGGGTCACCTGAGGTCAGGAGTTAAGAGACCAGCCTGGCCAACATGGTGAAACCCTATAGCTTCTAAAAATACAAAAACTAGCCAAGTGTGGTGGTGGGTGCCTGTAGTTCCAGCTGCTTGGGAGGCTGAGGTAGGAGAATCACTTGAACCCGGGAGGTGGAGGTTGCAGTGAGCCGAGATTGCGCCACTGCACTCCAGCCTGGGTGACAGAGTGAGACCCTCTCACAAAAAACAAAAGAACAGAAAAATCCAAACATTTTTAGTTGAAGAGCAATCCACAGCCTCAGAGAAGAAACTTGTTTGTTTTGTTCATCCCTCTGTCCTCAGTGCCTAGCATGGGACCCATGCTATTTGCTGAATGGAAAAATGTTGATTTAACTTCAGGAATCAGCAGCATACATTTACACATGCCAGATTCTCAATTTATAAATATTTACCATCGGGACTTGATTTCAACTTTAATTAGCCCAACTGTTAAGGATACCTCCAAAGTGAGAAATCTAATCCATCACTTCACACCAGATGTAGCTTTGGCAGTTGGTCTTTTATCTAGGTTTATAGTGAATGAGAATCAGACATTAAATGACTAGCATGTGATGTTTTACGGTGAACTGATCAGAACCTAAAAAATAGGCTAAACGTGGGAAAATGAATTGAAGACTAAATCTTAGGAAATAAACCAAAAAGGGAAAACTTCCTCAAACTGATAAGGCCTCACAAACTCTGGATTCTATAGATGCTTTAAAAAAAGTTGGGGGACGGGTAGGGCGGGGGCATGAGTGTGAGATCGTTTTTAAAAAACCTTTTTTTTTTTGAGACGGAGTTTCACTCTTGCTGCCCAGGCTAGAGTGCAATGGCACGATCCCTGCTCACTGCAACCTCCGCCTCCCAGATTCAAGTGACTCTCCTGCTTCAGCCTCTGGAGTAGCTGTGATTACAGGTGCGTGCCACCACACCCCGCCAATTTTTATATTTTTAGTAGAGACGAGGTTTCAGCATGTTGGCCAGACTGGTCTTGAACTCCTGACCTCAGGTGATCCGCCCACCTCGCCCTCCCAAAGGGCTGGTATTATAGGCGTGAGCCACCATGATCAGCCTAAAAAATTCATTTTAAATGGGAGGGCACTGTAACATGATTGTCACTGCCCTATGGACAGGTCTGTTATATTTGGAAAAAAAATCTGACTATGAAACTAAACATTCAAAGGTGTGTTTACTAACACTTAATTGGTGAGGTATGTTAAATTAAGTTGAGGCTCAAGCTGCCTCCTTACATATTTTATTTTTATTTACTTATTTTTTTGAAACAAGGTCTTGCTCTGTTGCCCAGGATGGAGTACAGTGGTGCAACATAGCTTACTGCAGCCTTGGCTTCTGGGGCTCAACCAATCCTCCCACCTCAGCCTTCTGAGTAGCTGAGACCACAGGTGCATACCATTATGCCTGGTTAGTTAAAAAAAAAAATTCTTTTTAGTAAAGATGGAGTCTCACTATGTTGCCTGGGCTGGTCTCGAACTCTTAGGCTCAAGCGATCCTCCTGCTTCGGTCTCCCAAAGTGCTGGGATTACAGGTGTGAGCCACCGTGCCCAGCCTTCTTTACACATTTTAATTTCAACCAAAGGTTTCTCTGTATACATAGTGAACTCGATGTGTAAACAGAATAGAACATACTCTTGCCAATCTCCGGTTTTGGCCAATCACAGGCAGTCAACTGTTCAAACTGTGTTCAGATAAGTCAAATGCTGAGTTGTAACCAATCTGGCTGTTTTTGTACCTCACTTCTGCTTTCCGTAGGTCACTTTCCTTTTTCTGTCCACAACTCTCTCACTATTTGGCTGTGCTGGAGTCTTTCTGGGCCTCTATTCTGGTTCAGGGTCTGCCTGGATTTACGAATCATTCTTTGCTCAACTCAACTGTGAACTTTAATTTGTCTAAAAGTTTTTTCTCTTGAAACAGGTGTGTGCTTTGAAAAATAAACAAAGGATCAAATTTTACCACTAAATTCTGTAAGAATGTTTCATCTACTTCAATGATTACCATCCTTTTAAACCAGTACCCCCTTTTGTTAAAATTTAAAGTAGCATGCATTCCTCACCTACCCTGAAAAATCTCAGACTGGCTGTAACCGTCTATCTTCCCGCACATCCCAGAAGCCAAGAGAATTTTGTCTAGCTTTACTTCCTATAGCTTGAATTTTGAACAGAGTTGATCTCTATTTCCCTTTCAAATCTACACAGCTATATCAGCAGGCAGCAGGCATGTCCCCAGACCAGGCCCGCCTGTCCTGGAGATCCTCACCAACCCCTGCAAGAAGGACGCCAGCACCCCAGGGGTGAGAAGCATGTCGGTCTAGCTAATGGATAAAGCACAGTCGCCTGCTGTGGGTTCCCCAAACGGTTCGGGATCACACAGAACAACAAACACGCCCTTACTGATTGCTCACTATGAGCCAGACATGGTGCTAAGTGACTTGCTATTTTTTTTTTGAGATGGAGTGTCACTCAGTCACCCAGGCTGGAGTGCAGTGGCGTGATCTAGGCTCACCGCAACCTCCGCCTCCCGGGTTCAAGCGATTCTCGTGCCTCAGCCTCCCAAGTAGCTGGGATTACAGGTGCTCACCACCATACCTGGCTAATTTTTTGTATTTTTAGTAGAGATGGGGGTTTCACCATGTTGGCCAGGCTGGTCTCGAACTCCTGACCTCAGGTGATCCACCCACCTCGGCCTGCCAAAGTGCTGGGATTACAGGTGTGAGCCGCTGCGCGTGGCCTGACTTGTCTTTTTGATTTTATATACGACTCCCCTTAAGGGATACACCAACTCGACAAGGTTGGGGTGAGTACACTCATTTTATAAGTGAGAAAACTAAGGCAGAGAAATGTTTAGTGACTTAAGCAACTTAGGAAGCCAAATCCTGTTCGTTCACCTGCCAGGTTACAGGACCCCCCACCCATCAGCCCAGACACTAATTCCCCCTGTACAAATCCCCAAGTTTTGCCTTATCTGCACGGTACTCATACTATTATTTACTCAATCATTTTCTTTATTTTTTCTTTTATTTTTTACTTTTTGAGTCAGAGTCTTGCTCTGTCACCCAGGCTGGAGTGCAGTGGCACGATCTCGGCTCACTGTAACCTCCGCCTCCTGGGTTCAAGCCAGTGTCCTGCCTTAGCCTCCCAAGTAGCTAGGACTACAGGTGTGTGCCACCACACTTGGTTAATTTTTGTATTTTTAGTAGAGATGGGGTTTCTCCATGTTGGCCAGGCTGGTCTCAAACTCCTGAGCTCAGGTGATCATTCAATCATTTTCTTTAAATTGATAAGCTAGTTCTGTTTTTTCTAATACATGTGAAGCTGATCACCCAATTATTAGACATCTTACATGCACCATGGACCCTCTTATCCACACTCCATCCCCAAATCACACCCTGGTCTTCAGGGGCACATGTGCCTCACCCAGGCACGCCCTCCACTGAGAACCTTCAGGAGGCTTATTCTGGGCAGACCCTTCCGTGAGTCAGGCAGTTGTCACAATGGGGTCGTCAGATACATCCTAGACTTAGACACATACAGAATGTGGACAAGGTTCTGGGGAGAGCAAGAGCATCACCCGGTAATGGGAACATTGCTCCAAACCAAGAGTTGGAAAATTATCACTGGCAGGCCTACCACTGTTTGTGTAAATAAAGTTTTATTGGAACACCGCCATACCCCATTGTTTATGCACTGTCTGTGGCTGCTCTCCTATTATGAAGGCAGAGTTGAGTAGTTGCTACAGAGACCATAGAGCCACAAAGCCCAAAATGTTTCCTATCTGACCCTTTACAGAAAAGTTCGATTGACCCCACTAGGCGAAGCATGTCCCATAAAAAAGTCAGCTTGTGGGCTGGGTGTGGTGGCTCATGCCTGTAATCTTAGCACTTTGGGAGGCCAAGGTGAGCGGATCACTTGAGGTCAGGAGTTCAAGACCAGCCTGGTGAATATAGTGAAACTGTCTCTACTAAAAATACCAAAATTAGCCAGACGTGGTGGTGTGCGCCTGTAATACCAGCTGCTTGGGAGGCTGAGGCAGGAGAAACCTAGGAGGCGGAAGTTGCAGTGAGTGGAGATGGCGCCACTGCACTCCAGCGTGGGTGACAGAGCGAGACTCTGTCCCCCATCACCACCATAAAAAAGTCAGTTCATGAAAACTAACTCACAATAATATGGATATTACCTGCTGATAAGTAGACTTGAATCACGCTTAATTCAATTCTGTTAACCACTATTTACTTATTGGGGAGCTACTATATGACACTCTCAGCTAGGGGCTGGCCTTACAGAGGTGAATAAGGCTGGGCTTCTGTTTCCTGGAGGAATCAGGATCTAAACAAGTGATTGCAATACAGCTCAAAGGATGTCAGAGCAGGATTTGATGTTTTATCTTCCTATAAAGTCAATCCTGGGAACCTGACCTTTTTGTTCTTTAAAACTTTGAACTTTTTTTTTTTTTTGAGACGGAGTCTTGCTCTGTTGCCCACGCTGGCATGCATTGGTGTAATCTTGGCTCACTGCAACCTCCACCTCCAGGGTTCAAGCAATTCTTCTGCCTCAGCCTCCCAAGTAGCTGGGACTACAGGTGCCCGCCACCATGCCCGGCTAATTTCTGTATTTCAGTAGAGATGGGGCTTCACCATGTTGCCCAGGCTGCTCTTGAATTCCTAACTTCAAGTGATCCACCCACAATGGCCTCCCAAAGTGCTGGGATTATAGGTGTGAGCCACTGTGCCCGGCCAAAACTTTGAAATCTTAAAACCATAACCATGGGCTAAGATTTATCTTCTCTCTCTCTCATTTTCTAAAAAAGCATAAATACTAGAAATGAAACTCTAATTCTGTGAAATGACTCATTAACTTTTGCAGGGAAGATCAACTTATTAGAATTTTTCATAATTGCCAAATTTGCTCTGGGCTCTCTAATACACAGTTCTAATCTCTCTGCTGAGAGTAGAAAAAAAGAAAAGGTATCGAGACATCAAGGGAAACATGGTCAGTTAAAGAGCTAGCTTTTGTTTTTTAAGGTTGAGTTGCTAAATTGGAATCCATATTAAATGGATCACATACTAACCCTCTGCTGAAAGAGGCATAAGGGACAGAGACAATGTCCCGGTTCAACCAAGATTTCACTAGCTACGACCTGTCTTTGCTACTCCAACTAGGTATTAGGCAAATTAAGGGGAAAACCAATTTTTACATCCCTTGGATGTGATGAAATTGATTATCCTCACACAGGGGAAACGAAGGCAGAAAATAACAGGTGCCACTTCACACCGGTATATCTGTCCTGCCCTGATAACTGTTTATTTGTACTGGCTATTGACAGTGTTTTTGTATCATACAAAGACAGTTTTCTACTGAGCTTCAAAAGTAGCAATAGGATGCATCTGTTTCTAGGGAAACCTGAGCTTGGAGGCTGGCGGGCTTCGGTTCACACAGCACACCCCTCCGCTCCTGGTGGTCTATCACACAGTGACATCCCTCCTCCTCGTTTACCTCATCCCATTTTTAAAAATTAATGCAACAATGAGAGATGATTGTTGATGCTCATTATTAAATCATTTATTCATCCCACACAATGATTCAGAATTATTCATTAAGCTTGCTGGAAGGAAGCTGGGTTTTACCTCCACGGTGGTTTGGGGAGAGACGTGCTCTTTAAAAGGATATTGTATAACAACACAATTATCATAATTAAAAGCTACCCGGATATTCTGATGAGCTTTTGACATATTTTTGAGTACTGGCATTTCAGCACAAGGAGATAAATGAGACTGAAACAGTAGTAGGGAATAATATTGCCATGGGGGGAGAAAAAAACAAAGGCAATATTAAATACCAGCTGCCATCGTCACCCCCAATTTTATCCCAGCTTTTCAGTTAATGAATTTTACAAAATATCACTTGAACTTGTGGCTTTCCAAAATGAGTTCCAACTATGTTGTTGTGACCTGAGCCGCTTTCTGCATAACTGAGTCATGGATGCGTACAGCCCCCGAGAGCGCCCACCTACCTGAGCTTCCAAGCCCAGCAAGCCTGTCTGCCTGCGGCAGAGTGCGTCCACGTCTGACTCGTATCTCTTTCTGATGTTGCCTAAGATTCGTTCTGTGTTTGGAAGGTCATTCAGCAAAGGGCCTGGTTTGGCAGGCCGTGGAAACTGACAGGGAATTGCGGAAAGGGCTCTCACCTCTCTGGCCTTCTCTGCGAAGCAGGTTTAGCTGAAGACCCTTAGGCCAGCGGCCAAGAAGAGGTGTCTTTATATACCTGCAGGCGTTGCCCGGAGGAAGCAGTGGGAGGGGGTGCTTGGGAAAAGAGACACAGACTGATGAGTGACCTCGGAGAGCCAGCCTGAAGACCGGAGCAGAGAGAGGCACAAGTGGCTTCCCTAAGACCGAAGCCACAGAGGCCACGGGTTGGGAACTTGATGGTCTGAACAAGCTCCTGTCGCCCAGGCTGGAGTGCAGGGGTGCAATCTTGGCTCACTGCAATCTCCACCTCCCAGGTTCAAGTGGTTCTCCTGCCTCAGCCTCCCGAGTAGCTGGGATTACAGGTGGGTACCACCAGGCCTGGCTAATTATTGTATTTTTTTTTTTTTTTTTTGAGACGGAGTCTTGCTCTGTCGCCCAGGCTGGAGTGCAGTGGCGGGATCTCGGCTCACTGCAAGCTCCGCCTCCCGGGTTCATGCCATTCTCCTGCCTCAGCCTCCCGAGTAGCTGGGACTACAGGCGCCCGCTACCTCGCCCGGCTAGTTTTTTTGTATTTTTTTAGTAGAGACGGGGTTTCACCGTGTTAGCCAGGATGGTCTCGATCTCCTGACCTCGTGATCCGCCCATTTCGGCCTCCCAAAGTGCTGGGATTACAGGCTTGAGCCACCGCGCCCGGCCTACTGTATTTTTTAGTAGAGACAGGGTTTCGCCATGTTGGCCAGCCTGGTCTTGAACTCCTGACTTCATGTGATCCGCCTGCCTTCGCCTCCGAAAGTGCTCGGATTACAGGCATGAGCCACCACACCTGGCCCAAAGACTTTGACTCATTCATTCATTCCACAAATACTGATAAAGCATTTATTATGAGCTAATATCTGAGCCAGGCCTCCCAACTGCATAGCTGAATATAACCCTGTCCCTGCCCTCAGGGAGCTGAGAGTTTAGCAGGGATTCAGACAAGTCAACACTTGCAAATCCATTTGACAAGTGCTGGGATAAGAGAAGCTGAAGAACCTGGGGCAGGGAGGAGGGGAGAGCCTTATACAGAAGGTGTCAAAGTTGAGTGGGAGGCGGGATGTGGTGTCTCACATCTATAATCCCAGCGCTTTGGGATACCCAGGCGGGAGGGTCACGTGAGGACAGGACTCTGATACCAGCCTGGGCAACACAGTGAGCCCTCCATCTCTGCAAAAAATAAAAAAGTTAGCCAGGCATCATGGTGCTCTACTGTAGTCTCAGCTACTTGGGGGGCTGAGGTGGGAGGATCACTTGAGCCCAGGAATCCAGAGCTGCAGTGAGCTATGATCACAACACTGCACTCCAGCCTGAGTGACACAGTAAGACCCCATCTCAAGAAAAAAAAAATGTTGAGGCCAGGCATGGTGGCTCACACCTGTAATTCCAGCACTTTGGGAGGCTGAGGCGGGCAGATCACTTGAGGTCAGGAGTTCGAGACCATCCTGGCCAACACGGTGAAACCCCATCTCTACTAAAAATGCAAAAATGAGCCAGGCGTGGTGCTGTGTGCCTGTAATCCCAGTTACTCGGGAGGCTGAGGCAGGATAATCACTCGAACTCGGGAGGTGGAGGTTGTAGTGACCCGAGATCATGCCACTACACTACAGCCTGGGTGACAGAGTGAGACTCTGTCTCAAAAAACAAAAAATTGTTGAGTGGGCCTAGGGAAATGAACCAGAAGTGGCCAGAGGGGAAGGCAGATGTGACTGAGAAGGGCCCTGGACACTGCAGTGAGGAACTGGGCCAGACCCGGGGGTGAAGGGAAGCCTCACACTGGGCAGTCAGTTACACGCCCATCTTGCTGTTAGGTGCAGAATGAACTAGAACGGGCAAGAGCAGAGCAGGAAGCACTGTGCAGAGCTGCTGCTAGGACCCAGATTAGACAGTGGGCAGGCTACAGAGACAATTGAAGGGACATGAAATGACCAAGTGCCTTCAGCTAGCGAGCTCTTCTGGAGATGGAGCCACTGGATTCCAGCGCCTGATGTCACTGAGAGTGGAATAAGGAAACTAACCCCCCTGCTCTGTCTCACGCCTACCAAGCAGCCTCCTGATTATAATTGGGCTTCCCATGTAGCTCTGCCTACGGGAAGAGAAAGCACTGCTGCGGCAGAGGCCAGGGCTGCAGTCTTGCCCTAAATTAATCAACTGCCATTCTGGTTGTGGCTGTCAGTCTCTGGGAGCTAGGATAACTGGAGACACAGACCAGTCCGTGGTTTGCCAACAACTCTGGTTCCTGAGCTTGAGGGGTTGCAGTTCTGAGTGGGCAGGGGGCTGGGGCATCATGGATACGATGCCACCCTGTAGGGCCCTTGGTGGGTGGTCAACAGGCTTCTCCCAAGGGTGCTCTGTTAGAGCTCACACTTGTAATTTATAACTCTTTCAGGGGCCAAGGCAAGGGGATCATTTGAGGCCAGGAATTCAAGCCCGGCCAGGTGCAACACAGTGAGACCCCGTTTCTACACATAATTTAAAAAATTAGCTGGGCATGGTGGCGTGTGCCTATAGTCCCAGTTTCTCAGAAGGTAGAGGTGGGAAGATTGCTTAAGCCTAGGAGGTCGAGGCTGCAGTGAGCCATGATCACGCCACTGCACTCCAGTCTGGGTGACAGAGCAAGACTCTCTCAATAAATAAAAAAATAAATAAATTTAGAGCTGTGGGTCTTCTCGATATCTGGGGGTGCTCTGTCCTGCAATGGGAAAACCACAGAACTACATACCACTCAGGAATGTGGTTGACAAGAACAAAGAACTCAGGGCAGTCATGGGTTTTACTCATTTAACATTAGATCTGGCTGGCTGCGGTGGCTCACACCTGTAATCCCAGCGCTTTGGAAGGCTGAGGTGGGTGGATCACCTGAGGTCAGGAGTTTCAAGACCAGCCTGGCCAACATGGTGAAACTAAACCTGGCCAACCTGCCTCTACTAAAAATACAAAAATTAGCTGGACATGGTGACAGCCGCCTGTAATCCCAGGTACTCAGCAGGCTGAGACAGAAAAATTGCTTTAACCCAGGAGACGGAGGTTGCAGTGAGTCGAGACTGTGCCACTGCACTCCAGCCTGGGTGACAAGAGCGGGACTCCGTCTCAAAAAAAACCACTATTGGATATGAAAGGAATCACTTCAGTGGCATTAAATGTTCTCTCTGGCTTTATTCTTCGTTACAGAATAGTCTCCATGGTGGTGCTCATGCCATCTTGATGCTTTGTTTCCTTGTCATCAAGACAGTTTTCTGCACCAACTCAAGCATGGCATGAAATTTCAAAGGCCTTAATAGAAGTTTTCTAACTTTATCTCCATGGAACAGCTGGAAAACATCTCCAATTATATGAGCTTTTTGCAAAATGTCTCGAAAACACGGAAGTATCGGCTGGGCGTGGTGGCTCACACCTGTAATCCCAGCATTGTAATCCCAGGTGGGACTAAATCCGTTACTCTCTCCCGATTCTAGAGGAGAACTTAATCCACCTCACCAGAGGAAAACTGATCAGGTCCTGTGGCCTTGAGAAGCCAACGTAGGCAAATCACTTGAGGTCAGGAGTTTGAAACCAGCCTGGCCAACATGGTGAAACCCCATTTCTACTAAAAGTACAAAAATTAGCTGGGTGTGGTGGTCAGTGTCTGTAATCTCAGCTACTTGGGAGGCTGAGGCATGAGAATTGCTGGAATCCAGGAGGCAGTGGTTGCAGTGAGCCGAGATTTTGCCACTGTACTCCAGCCTGGGCAACAGAACAAGACTTTGTCTCCAAAAAAAAAAAAGAAAGAAAGAAAGAAAAGAAAGTAAGCCCTGGTGAAAGGAAGAATGAGGACAAAGAGAAGAGACACAACCATTGGCAAAACTGGAATTTGCCAAGTCACTGGTAACCCAGGGAATCCACCTAGAACAGACTATTTCTCTTGAAAGGCCCATGGCAGGTGCTACCAGAAAAATAAAGGAGGTGGGTGGGCTAGTGCCTGAGAGCGCCGTCAGAAACTGAGATGTGGCCTCCAGAAACGGAGCGTCTTCATTCTGTGTGTGCACACGTGTGTTACATGTATGACTGGCGGCAAAAGATGGGACTAAATCCATTACTCTCTCCTGATTCTGGAAGAGAACTTAATCCACCTTGCCAGAGGAAAACTGATCAGGCCCCAGGAACTGTCCACCAAAGTCACATCCCAGGATTTCCTGGGTCACAGCTGATGAATACTGGAGGGAAGCTTGGCTCTTAAAGATTGTCTGCCCTTGAGCAAGGTGCCTGCTTCCCAGAGAAGTGAAAGCAGATGTCCCTGGCATCTTGCCTTCTCCTAAGGCACATGCAAGCCACATTCACACCCACCTGCACCATCTGGTCTCCTTCCCCCAATAAACCCCTCCTGCCACTTCCAGAACCCCCATCTTCAACTATGAGCAGCTACGGCACACCGAGTACTCAGGCTATGGGCTGTTCTCCATGTCTGGGAGGACTCCTCGAACCCATCCTGCAAGAGGGCTACTATTACTATTCCTGTTTTACAGACGAGGAAACTGAGGCGCAGGAGGATTAGGTAGTCAGCCATGCAGTCTGCAAGTCCAAGAGCTGGGATCAGAACTCCCGGCCTAGTCCTCTCTCTCTTTTTGCCACATTGCAGCGGGACGGGAGAAGGATCTGGAAATGCCCTCTCTAGACGTGCCCTTCCTCCCTGAAACCCGTGGCCCGAGACATCTACCTGCGTGGATGAGCTTGTCTGCCAGCTTCTTCCGAGTGGGCTTGCTGAGGTTGAAGTAGTCGTCGTCGTCCTCCTCAATGCTCTCCAGGAACAGCGGGATGTGCTGGAAGACGATGGCATGCTGGCAGTGCCGCTGCCTCGCGATGCTCAGTTGCTCGTCCAGCCACTGGTCCTGCGCCTGCTTCAGGCTGGGGCACTGGGAGGGGTTCTGGTAGAACTGGGAGTTGAGGACCAGGAACAGGATGCCCCCGACCCAGAAGCTGAAGTAGTCGTCTCCCCAAGTTTGGCAGAACTCCTCGACGGTCTCGGCCGTGGGGGCATTGCCAATGTCGTGGTTGCCGCTGACGAGGACCAATGGGATCGCACTGTCCACCGTTCTGAGCACTCGCTTCAGGTCCTCCGTCTGCTCCGTCCGCCACGGCTTCCCTGGAAGAGAGAGGGTCACGTCCTGAGACAGCCAGAGGCTTATTCACTTGAAATAACTAACTTAAGTACTTACTAACATAAAATTAAAAGAGAGAGTAATCTAGAAATCCACTTGACCTGGCACATGGAAACTGCAAAATGCACTCATGTGCTAAAAGCAAACCAACAAGTCCGATGGGGGCCTCTGTCCATCCTTCCCCAGGACACCTCATGTTGCTCAGTGATGGTGTGAAGTCAATCCTGAGATTAAATATTAGTGGACCGGGTGCGGCGGCTCACATCTGTAATCCCAGCACTTTGGGAGGCTGAGGTGGGAGGGATCACTTGAGCCCAGGAATTCTGAGACAAACCTAGGCACTATAGTGGGACCCTGTCTTCATAAAAAGAAAATCAGGCCGGATGTGGTGGCTCACACCTGTAATCCCAGCACTTTGGGAAGCACAGGCGGGTGGATCACCTGAGGTCAGGAGTTCAAGACCAGCCTGGACAACGTGGTGAAACCCCATCTCTACTAAAAATACAAAAATTAGCTGGGCATGGGTGCGGGCGCCTGTAATCCCAGCTACTTGGGAGGCTGAGGCAGGAGAATCGCTTGAACTCGGAAGGCGGAGGTTGCAGTGAGCCAAGATCACACCATTGCCTGGGCAACAAGAGTGAATCTCTGCCTTAGCCTCCCAAAGTACTGGGATTACAGGTGTGAGCCACCACGCCCAGCAGAACATGCATTCTCTAACTGTTGAATACCAAGTTCCTCATATTTCCACTCAATCAAACTCGTTAATGGTGTGGTTCAAATTTTCTGTGACATTATCCTTTTCTTTTGGCCTGTTGATGTATATTTGTTTCTGAGAGACTTGGTTAAGTTGTCACTGTAACTGTGGATTGATCTGTCTCTTTTTGTAATTCTGCCGAGGTTCATGCCATTTACTTTTAGTTACATTGTTAGATGTATAAGAGTTCAGAATTTCAATATCTCACTGAAATAGTTTTATATTTAATCCTAATGAAATAAATAAATATCAAGATAAGAAACAGGTGATCTATATTAATGCTATGAGAAGATCTTTAATATATAGTAAGCTAATAATACAAGGCACAGAGGAATAAAATCAAACATAATTTTTAAAAGCCTCACATATATTCATGTATTATGAATAAAATGTCCCCCAAGATTGAAAGAAAACTGTTAACTCTGGTTAAATCCAGGAAACAGAAGGAGAGAGGGAGGGAGTCTTACATTTGTCTTAAAATCCTTTATATTAGGCTGGTGCAAAAGTAATTGAAGTTTTTGCCATTGAAAGTAATGGCAAAAAATCACAATTACTTTTGCACCAACCTAAATACTACTTTCTTTCTTTCCCTGCCTCTCTCCCTTCCTTCCCTCCTTTCCCTACTCCCTTCCTTCTTTCCTTCCTCCCTTTGCCCAAGCTTATGTATAATTTTCACTGGAAAAAAAAAAAGAACTCAAAGGTTTTGGCTCCATGGTTCTAGGGCTTAAAGAAGATCGAGGAAGCCAGCCAGGTGGCTGGAATGAATGTTTGGACTCGGAGCCCCAGGGCCAGCCTAGATCAACTCAGACCAGCCATGAGGCCAACGTGGACTGCAGACAAACCCCCAGCACCCCTGGAAGAGAGGACTCTTGGTCCCTGCAGCAGGCAGGACCTGCTTCTACTGAAGGCTGAGCAGACTGGGCTTCGGACCCCAGCTCCTGCTGCAGGGGTCAGCCAGCCTTTCCTGAGCGCATTCCACTGGTCCCCAGAGATGGAAGGTGGCTGCACGGCCTGAAGCCCAATGGACGGAGCCTTAGGGAGAAGCAGGTTCTGCCTGCACCAGAAACCAGGAGGCTTCTCTCTCGGGGGTGCTCGGGGTTCGTTCACCTGCCGTCTGCATCGAAGGTGCCATTGATTGACATTGCTTCTTTAGCCGAACCCAGACTGCAGGCATCTGTGTTGACTTACATGATCCTCTCTAAGACTCTATTGGTTGGTTCTTTTCCCATGCCAGTTTAGGAATGATAAGTCCTTTGTGGCTTTGAACACAACAAACTCTCTCAAAGAGACCCTTGTGGTCCAAGGCTGATTCATCACCACTTTCCTCAACGGATTTTCTCAAAGACCTGAAAGCGGCCCCTCTTACTTCCTCTTCTTTCTGTTCACACTGACTTGGGGATCTGGGGACATTCGATCACTGACAATACTTTCTAGCACTTCCTGCAGGCCAGGCACTGTTCTCAGAGCTGTGTGTGCACCGACTCACTTCCTCTGGACACCAGTGGCGGAGCAGGGATTTGAACTTGGTGGTACATATCAAGGTGCTGTCTACAGGGTCCTGGTCACAAACTAAGGTCCTTGCTCTTAGGGTGACTTCTCTTGGCTGCCCTGAGACACAGGATGAGGACTTTATAATACACTGGGGTGTGGAGCATCCCCTGTTCTTGATTTTCAAAGGCATTAATCATGGCCCTTCACCTGCTAACTGAGGCAGGTATGGAAAATGTCCGAATCCCTAAAGACCATAAACAGAAAAGTTAAGAAGGGGCAGTTCAAAAGAAAGGCTTACTTGGAAAGGAAACCTTGTCTGGAAGCAACCAACACGGAAGAGCTGGGAATTACACACGGTAACGTGATGTGTGTTTCCAAACAAAGAGGGATGCTGCTTTTGGCGAAACCACCAATATCCTCCAATAATCTGTTAAAAACAAAAAACAAAAAACAAAAAAAAAACCATGCAGCTCATCTTCCCTGAATTTCCTCCAGCAAAGATGAGCCTCTTGGCAGGGCGTAGTGATTGATGCCTATAATCCCAGCACTTTGGGAGGCCGAGGCGGGCAGATCACTTGAGGTCAAGAGCTCAAGACCAACCTGGCCAACATGGTGAAACCCCATCTCTGCTAAAAATAGAAAAATTAGCCAGGCGTGGTGGCATATACCTGTTATCCCAGCTACTTGGGAGGCTGGGGCAGGAGAATCGCTTGAATCTGGGAGGCGGAGGTTGCAGTGAGCAGGTGAGACCGTGCCACTGCACTCCAGCCTGGGCAACAGAGTGAGATTCTGTCTCAAAAAAATTATTTATTTATTTATCTATTGTTGAAAAATAATAATAAAAAAAAGATGAGCCTCTTTCTTGTGTAGCTCTTCCAACACTTTCTAGACCTCTTGCACAGAGTCACAAGCGCTGAGGTGGAGTGAGTGTGCCCTGGGGTTGGTCTCTTGCACCTTACAAGCTGCACCTTGGGTAAGTCCCTTGGGTAAGTCCCTTGGTTCCTCTGAGTCTTGGTTTCATCGTGTATGAAATGGGGATGATAATTCCCATTCCTCCGAAATGGCTGTAAGAATTCCTACTAGGATAATGATGCCTAGAGTCTGGTACAAACAAGAATGCAAAGCTGTCGGCTGTCTGCTTTCCACAACCCATCCCCCGAAATGTAATAAATTCTTCCATTTCTATCAGTGACCCACTGTGTGTGCCTAACCACCAGTAAATCGTTTCAGAAGGAATGAAAATCTTCCCCCAGGGACAGAAATAGTTTTTAGTTAAGAATTTAGAAATAAAAGAGTAAATCCTAGATTACAAAAAGCCAAGTTGAATGCAAACGTTTGCATGATCTTTAACAAGCTCTCATTTGCATATATCAAAATCTCTGTAGGGTTACATACAATATTAACAACAACTTAGTATTAACAAAGATCACAGCACAACTTAGCAGAGCTTCCTGAAAAATAGTCCCATTGTGGCCAGGCGCAGTGGGTCATGCCTGTAATCCTAAGACTTTGGGAGGCTGAGGCAGGAGGAGGATCATTTGAGGTCAGGAGTTCAAGACTAGCCTGGCTAATGTGGCAAAACCCCATCTCTACTAAAAATACAAAAATTAGCTGGGCATGGTGGCGTAGGCCTGTAATCCCAGCTACTCAGGAAGCTGAGACAGAAGAATTGCTTGAACCCGGGAGGCGGAGGTTGCAGTGAGCCAAGATTGCACCATTGCACTCCAGCCTGGGTGACAAGAGCAAAACTCTGTCTCAAAAAAGTCCCATCGTATATGAGAACCCAGTCTCATCGTATATGAGGCTGGCCAAAGCCAACCTCACCAGCAACATGAACAGAAAAAAATAGAAACCTGCCCAAGGACACAGAGCTTCAATGAGTTTCCTGTCTCATGCAGGGTTCTGTGTTCACAAAAAGAATGTATATAAAGGACAGGAAAAAAGGCAGGGAAACAAGAGGAAAGACTGAAAAATGGCAGGAAATGACTCAGAAGACGGGCAGAGAAGGATTGTTCTGGGGTCTCCAAGGTGGATAAGAGGTATCTGCTGAGAAGTGGGTGCCAAGAGTACCGGGACCCCAATGTCAGCACACACCTGACCCCCATGGAGAGGAGTCCTGGGTGGGAATGGCGAGAGCAGTGTGGAAAGCTGCAAAGTATTTAAAACACTTAAAAAAAACTTTAATGCAATCGGTCAAAATAAAACTAGGAAGTAAAAAGCACTATAATGATAATTATAAAATTCTTATTTGTATCAGTGGTACCGTGAGAGGTATGATTTATTTTTTTCCATATTGATTAAGGCAGACATTAGTATCTTGGTTGTTTTCCAAATAGCCTTAAAATGCATTGTCTAATAAAATCTCTTTGTGAATTAGGAAGAGAAATAAACATCCTTAACTGGATAAAGGACATCTGTAAATAAGTATAGCTATGATCATAGGTAATGGTGAAAGACTGACTGCCTTCCCCCAAGATTAGGAACAAGACAAGGAGCTCTGATCTCATACTCTCACTGAAATTCATACCAGAAATCCTAGTCAGTGCAATAGGCAGGCAGGCAGGCAGGGAAGGAAGGGAAAGAAGGGAAGGAAGGAAAGGAAGGAAGGAAAAGAAGGAAGGGAGGAAGGAAGGGAAAGGAAGGGAAGGAAGGCAAGGAAGGCAGGAAGGAAAGAGAAGGGAAGGGAAGGGAAGGAAGGAAGGGAAGGAAGGGAAGGAAGGGAAGGAAGGGAAGGAAGGAAGGAAGGGAAGGGAGCAAGGGAGGAAGGGAGGAAGGGAAGGAAGGGGAGGAAGGGAGGGAAGGGGAGGAAGGGAAGGAAGGGAAGGGAGGAAGGGGAGGAAGGGGAGGAAGGGAAAGAAGGAAGGAAGGGAAGGGGAGGAAGGGAAGGAAGGGGAGGAAGGGAAAGAAGGAAGGAAGGGAAGGGGAGGAAGGGAAGGAAGGGGAGGAAGGGAAGGAAGGAAGGAAGGGAAGGAAGGGGAGGAAGGGGAGGAAGGGAAGGAAGGGGAGGAAAGAAGGGGAGGAAAGGAAGGAAGGGGAGGAAGGGGAGGAAGGGAAGGAAGGGAAGGAAGGGGAGGAAGGAAGGGGAGAAAAGAAGGGAAAGAAGGATGGGAAGGAAGGAAGGTAAGGAAGGGAAGAAACAGAAGGAAGCAAGGGAAGGAAGGATGGGAAAGAAGGAAGGGAAAGAAGGAAGGGAAGGAAAGAAGGATGGGAAGAGAGGAAGGGAAGAAAGGAAGGGAAGGAAGGAAGGGAAGGAAAGAGGGATGGGAAGGAAGGAAGGGAAGGAAGGAAGGAAAGGAAAGAGGAATGGGAAGGAAGGGAAGGAAGGGAAGGCAGGAAGGGAAGGAAGGGAAGGAAGGGAGGGAGGGAAGGAAGGAAGGGAAGGAAGGGAAGGAAGGAAGGGAAGGGGAGGAAGGGGAGGAAGGGAAGGAAGGAAGGAAGGGAAGGCAGGGGAGGAAGGGGAGGAAGGGAAGGAAGGGTAGGAAGGGAAGGAAGGGAAGGAAGGGGAGGAAGGGAAGGAAGGAAGGGAAGGCAGGGGAGGAAGGGGAGGAAGGGAAGGAAGGGTAGGAAGGGAAGGAAGGGAAGGAAGGGGAGGAAAGAAGGGGAGGAAAGGAAGAAAGGGGAGGAAGGGTAGGAAGGGGAGGAAGGGAAGGAAGGATGGGAAGGAAGGAAGGTAAGGAAGGGAAGAAACAGAAGGAAGCAAGGGAAGGAAGGATGGGAAAGAAGGAAGGGAAAGAAAGAAGGGAAGGAAGAAAAGGAAGGAAGGGAAGGAAAGAAGGATGGGAAGAAAGGAAGGGAAGAAAGGAAGGGAAGGAAGGAAGGGAAGGAAGGAAGGGAAGGAAGGAAGGAAAGGAAAGAAGAATGGGAAGGAAGGAAGGGAAGGAAGGGAAGGCAGGAAGGGAAGGGAGGGAAGGAAGGGAAGGAAGGGAGGGAAGAAAGGGAAGGAAGGAAGAGAAGAAAGGGAAGGAAGGAAGGGAGGGAAGAAAGGGAAGGAAGGGAAGAAAGGGAAGGAGGGGAAGGAAGGAAGGGAAGGAAATAAGGGAAGGAAGGGAAGGAAGGAAGGGAAGAAAGGAAAGGAAGGAAGGGAAGAAAGGAAGGGAAGGAGGGGAAGGAAGGGAAGGAAGGAAGGGAAGGGAAGGAAGGAGAGGAAGGAAGGGAAGGAAGGAAGGGAAGGAAGGGAAAGAAGGAAAGGAAGGAAGGGAAGGGAAGGGCATACAGATTAGAAAGAAAGAAATCAAACAGTCTATTCTCATAAGACAAGACTGTCTCCACAAAAAATTCCCAAATAATCTACAAAAAGCAAAATAAAATAAAACAAAACATCAAAGACTCCTAGCACTAATAAAAGAAATTAGCTTGGATGCAAAGTAAATATATAAAAATCAATAGTATTTCTATATCCTAACATAATATAAAAATTAGAGGTTTAACAAGAAGGATTTAAGAGATATTTGGGAGGTAGAATTGACAGGAATCCTCTTGTACTGGTTACAGGAAGGACTCAAAATTAATTCCCAGACATCTGAGCAACTGGGAGGCTGGTCATGTTGTTTACTGTCAGGGAAAAGACTAGGAGAGAAACAGGTTACAGGTAGAAATCAAAAGCTCAGTTTGAATATAAAATTCGATGTATTGTTACAGGCAAAAAAAAAGTGGGGGGAAACAGACAAATTGGACCTCACGAAAATTTAAAACGTTTGTGCATCAAAAGACACTGTCAACAGAGAAAAAAGTGCAAACCATGGAATGGGAGAAAATATTCTCAAATTAAACATCTGACAGGGAATTAATATCAGAGTATATGGAGAACTCCTAAAACTCAACAACCACTAAAACAACCCAACTCAAAAGTTGGCAAAGGATTCAACAGACATTTCTCCAAAGAGGATATATAAACGGCCAATAAGGACATTAAAAAGGTGCCCAACACGACTACTTATTAGAGAAATGCAAATCAAAACCACAATGAGATACCACCCCATACCCATGAGGATAGCTTCTATCAAAGAGACAGAAAATAACAGGTGTTGGTGAGGATGTGGAGAAACTGGAAACCTTGTGCATTGTTGATGGGAATGAAAAATGGTGTAGCCACTGTGTAAAACAATATGGTGGCTCCCCCCAAAATTAAACATAGAATTACCAGATAATCCAACAATTCTGTATCTGAGAATGTCTCCAAAATAACTGAAAGCAGGGTCTCAAAGAGATGTTTTTATACCTACGTTCACAGTAGCATCATTCACAATAGCTTAAACATGGAAGCAACCCAAATATCCACTGACAGATGAATGGATAAGAACTGCGGTATATCCATACAATGGAATATTATTCAACCGTAATAAAGAAGGGAATTCTGACACATGCTACAACATGGATGAACCTTTAGGATACATGCTAAGTGAAATAAGTCATGCAGAAAAGACAAATACTGTTTGATGTCACTTACACGAGGCACTTACAGTGGTCAAATTCATAGAGGCAGAAAGTAGAATGGTGGTTGCCAGGACTTTCAGGAGGGAAGGATGGTAAGTTACCGTTTAATGGGCACAGAGTTTCCATTTTGCAAGATAAAAAGAGCCATGGAGACAGATGGTGATCATGACTGCACAACAAATAGGAATATACTTCATGTCACTGAATGGTACCCTTAAAATGGTTAAGGTGGTACATGTAACGTTATGTATATTCTGCCATGCTAAAAGAAAAGAGAAGGAACTGCCAAAGTTATCAATATACTCATGATCCCTCCAGGTTGGGCTGCTGAGAGGGCAGCTGGATCTAGGAGTCTGGAGTTCAGTGGAGGGTGGGGCTGGAGACACATTCACCATCATTCTAATAGGTGCCCCCAGGATGGTGCCCTTGGGGTTGGCTTTTCAAGGGGATCCATAGGTGGGCTCTAGATTCAGAGGACCTGAGGTTGCTTTTTATTAGCGGTATCCTCTGGGGATGCTGCCCTCTGAGCCTGTCTTCTAGACACTAAAATGAAAATCTTATCACCTCCTTTATGGAAATTGTGAGGTAAATGAGATCACGTATTTAAAGCGTCCAGTATGTAGTATGTGCCTACCTTCCCTTCCCCTCTTTCTAACAGTCCCCTACCCAGGGAAGAGACAGGGGAGGAGGGAGGCGGGTCTCAGGTATTCTGAGATCTCCCTTGCATTTTCCTCATTCTCAGGGAGCTTGACCCCCAGTGCTGCTGCTGTCCCTGAGAAATGCAGGAAAGAACACACGTGTCTGCAGGCTGACATCCTAGCCCAGAGCTCACGTCTGCCTGACAACTTGTCTGCTATGGTGCCTGGAGGCCACACCTGTCCTGCAGACAGACGGATACATGGCTGAGACAGTGCTTAGGCCCTGGCACAGAGAGGGAAGCATGCCAAGGACAAGAATTTCCAGAGCCAGCCCTAAGAGGTCCCTGGAAACAGAGTCGGTGGGGCCCTGTCCCTACCTCAGGTTGGAACGGAATAGTCAAGTCAGGGCATCAACTATATGGTTAAGATTATAGTTCAGTAATTAAAACTCCTTTCAAGGGGCAAGTAGAACTCTTTTCAGGGGGCAGCTGGAAATATCCATTAGAACTTTAATAACTTCACGATATTGAGCGAACCAGCAGCTCCGTGTATCAGCATTTATCCCACAGAGACATACACAAGTGTGCAAAACATAACTATTCCTTGTAACAATAATGAAGAAGGTATAAACATTTAAATTGGCTTAAATGTTCATTAATAAGGAATAGATAATATGTGTAGAGTCATAAACAGGCATCACAAAGAATGAAGGAGATCTGAATTTAGTGGCCACGGATACATAGAAAAGGTGCATTGTTAAGGTTTGGGGAGCAAGCGTTGGGCTGGCAGTGGCAGACAGTAAGTGAAAACAGGAAGTTACAAGAGCTAGTAGTATGACACAATTTTGTTAAAAATAAATCAACGAGTTGGTATACTCAGAGATAAAAGTATCTAGAAAAACATGGCAAAACTGTTAATAGTAGCTGTCTGTGGGGAAGTGGAAGGACAGAAAATATTTCAGTTTCCTGCAAAACTTAATTTTTTATGAGCATAAGTTACTTTCATTATAGAAAAATAATCAAGACATTAAAAAAACACAAATGCTCTAAAATTAGATCTTATTAAGTAAACAAGTATACATTTAAATAAAATGGGAACAAATATAAAAGAAGTGACAAGGCCAATTGTATAAGTACTGTTCTTTACTCTCAGAAAGAGAGAAAATGGAGAAAAGAGAGTACCAGAAGGTACTTCTAAACAAATTCTTAAAAAAAAAAAAAAATTCGCAGTGGGTAAATTCATTAAAAAAAAAATGTAACACAAAATTGCACTCAGGACAAATTGTGTTCTTTCTGAATCTGAATAACTACATTTTCATAAAGAGAGTCTTCTTCTAGAGCAGATGACTTCAAAAGTCAACACCTAGTGAGTATCAGAGACAACATGATATCTCTGCTACTATTTTGATATCTGAATGAAATACCATCAAAGAAGAAAGTGGTTGTCCTGGTCTTGTAAATCTAGTTTCTTTTTATTTTTTTTTTGAGATGGAGTCTCGCTCTGTCACCCAGGCTGGAGCGTAGTGGCGCAATCTTGGCTTGCTGCAACCTCCGCCTCCTGGGTTCACGCGATTCTCCTGCCTCAACCTCCTGAGTAGCTGGGATTATAGGCACGCACCACCACGCCAGGCCAATTTTTGTATTTTTAGTAGAGACGGGGTTTTGTCATATTGGCCAGTCCTCAACTCCTGACCTCAGGTGATCTACCCGCCTCGGCCTCCCAAAGTGCTGGAATTACAGGTGTGAGACACCATGCCTGCCCATAAATCTTGTTTCTTCAATCTTACTAAAATATGATATATGTTTCTCAACTATTTTTCTCATTATTGCTCTCCCAAGGAGCCTGAAAATTAGACTTTTTTCCTAATCTCCCCTCCACTAATAACAGCTTGAGATATAAATACACAAGCAATATAATTCATCCTCTGAAGGTATGGAATTCAGTGGTTTTTAGAATATTCACAGAGTTGTGGACTGTCATGAAAATCAATTGTGGGACATTCTCATCACCCCAAAATGAACTTTCACCCATCAGCAGCCCCTCCCCATTGCCCCGCAACTCCCACCGCCCTAATTCTAAGCAATCACTAATCTATCTTCTGTAGATTTCTCCACTCCAGCCATTTCATAGAAATAGAATCATATAAAATGTAGTGTTTTGTGACTGATCTTTCATTTTGCATGATGTTTTCAAGGTTCGTCTATTTTGTAGCCTATATTAGTGCTTCATTCTTTAATTGCTGAATACTATTCTACTGTACAAATATATCATCATATTTTGTTTATCCATTCATCTGCTGATGGACATTTGGGTTGCTTCTACTTTCTGGCTGTTATGAATTATGCTGCTATGAAAATCCATGTGCAAGTTTTTGTGTGGATATCTTTCATCTCTCTTGAGTGTGTACCTAGGAGTATACATGGTCTTCCATGAATTATTTTTCCTCCAAAGTGATCACCTCTCCTGTACTTAACCTTCTTTAGAGCTAATGCTGGTGCCGCTATAAGGTATGTACATACTTAATCATAGAATATTCAGTTTAACAAATTGCTTCTGGACATTTGGTACACATGAGGCACTGCTCAAGGCTAATGATGGACAACGTGATATCCAGGGACGAACGAGTTCCAGGACAATTACATGCAGATTCACTACGGCCAAGTCCCTTCACTGGAAGGAAAGAGCACAATTCATTTCTGTTTAGAGATTCTGGGGTGTCAGATCCATGAACAAGTCTTATTTAGAATGACTGCCTTTTTTTACTTTAAGATTCCATTCTACAGTCTGAACTCAGGTATTAGTGGCTACGCCCCTAAATCTTCAGTCCCATTTGGGATTTTAAATACGCAACCTAATGAAAAGTCAGTAAGAGTTTTACAGTTAAACTCCACATAGAGATATTGCTCTTTCAAAGCCAGAGGCAGAATCTAAGCAGTCTTAGTCATTACAGGGCTAGAAGCACAAAACTTATCTGTCTTCAGTTAGGCATTTATTCAATGCAATCCTGCTACCCGCTGTGTGCTGGGTCACGGCCAGACCAGCATGAGTGAGAGGCGTTTTTGTTCTCAATGGCCCAAGCTCTGGGGAGGGGCCCAGATGTGGGAATAGGCAATGACCTTGTGGTGTTGCATGAGTTATGAAGTTACGTCATGAAAGTACTAGGTGCCGTGAAAGCTTAGGGTGGGGGTTCAAGCCAGTTGGGAGGTGCCCCAGAGCTTTCCCAGAGGAAGCAACATTCCCACCAAACATCACAGGAATTAGGTGGAACCAGGGCCTGCTGAAGAGGGGAAAGAAAGCGGGGAAGGGAGTTTTCCTAACCAAAGGGAACAGTAGGGTGAGGGTGGAGAGGTTGGAAAAAAAAAAGACCAGGGTGGCTTTTGGAAAGTGGGGCAGTAAAGAGTAAACAAATCAGAATAATAAAAAAAGTTTGGGTTTCTGAAGCACCAACTACGTACCAGGCCCCTGGCTAAGTACTCTACACAGATTATCTCATCCGATTCTGTAAGAATCTTACTGGGATCACTTTTTAGTATAACTATATTCTATGCAATATTTCTGTTTAAATACACACAGACACACACACACAAACACACATATATATAATAATTATTATTTTTTTGAGACAGAATCTCGCTCTGTTGCGCAGGCAGGAGTAGAGAGGCGTGAATCTTGGCTCACTACAACCTCCACCTCCTGGGTTCAAGTCATTCTCTTGCCTCAGCCTCCCAAGTAGCTGGGATTACAGGAGCCTGCCACCACACCCACCTAATCTTTGTACTTTTAGTAGAGACGGGGTTTCACCGTGTTGGCCAGGATGGTCTCGAACTCCTGACCTCAAGTGATCCGCCCACCTCCGCCTCTCAAAGTGCTGGGATTACAGGCGTGAGCCACTACGCCTGACTTGTTCCTATATTTTTCTTATCAAATCTACCCTTCCTAAACTCAAATCCCATCTGGGTTAACACAGCCTGACTCCAGAGCTGGTGTTTTCAGCTAAGAATGGGAAAGACTGCGCTGTCTCCTGGCCAGCACCAACAGCAGACACAGCATGAACTCTATCAGGCAAAGGGAAGGGAGCTGCAGTTAGCTCCATGAATTTCAATGTTGAGATACAAGACTTCAGGTCCAATCCCTTAAGCAGTGAGTCAGCTTGGCCACGTTTTTCTTGATGTGATACCTATCAGACTGGCAACAATCAAAAACTGTAGATTGGCCAGACACAGTGGCTCACGTCTATAATCCCAGCACTTTGGCACACCGAGGCGGGTGGATCATTTGAGGTCAGGAGTTTGAGACCAGCTTGGCCAACATGGTGAAACCCTGTATCTACTAAAAATACAAAAACTAGCCAGGCCTGGGGGCAGGTGCCTGTAGTCCCAGCTACTTGAGAGGCTGAGGCTGGAGGATCACTTGAACCCAGGAGGCAGAGGTTGCAGCCTGGGTGACAGAGCAAGACTCTGTCTCAAAAAAGGAAAAAAAAAAAAAAAGGTGTTGATAATACTATTTGTTGGTGAGAGCATGGGGATACAGGGATTCTCTTATATGGCTGGCTGGGATGTAAATGGTTTCTTTTATTCAAATTTGAAAATGCACATTCGGATGGGAGTGGTGGTTCATGTCTGTAATCCCAACACCTTGGGAGGCTGAGGCGGGCAGATGACTTGAGGTCAGGAGTTCAAGACCAGCCTGGCCAACATGGCAGAAACCTGTCTCTACTAAAAATACAAAAAAATAGCTGGGCGTGGTGGCATGCACCAATAATACCAGCTATTTGGGAGGCTGAGGCAGGAGAATCATTTGAACCGAGGAGGCGGAGGTTGCAGTGAGCTGAGATCCTGCCACTGCACTCCAGCCTGGGCAACAGAGCAAGATTCTTAAGCAAAAAAGTTTAATGGGCTAATAGTTTCATGTGGCTGGGGAGGCCTCACAATCATGGCAGAAGGTGAAAGGCATGTCTTACATGGTGGCAGGCAAGAGAGCATGAGAACCAAGAGAAAAGGTAAAAACCCCTTATAAAACCATCAGATCTCCTAAGACTTATTCACTACCATAAGAACAGCATGAGGGAAACCGTCCCCATGACTCAATTATGTCTGCCTGGCCCCACTCCCTTGACACATGAGGATTATGCAAATATGCTTAGAAACGTCTCTCGGAAAGATACACAAGAAACTGGTCGTGGTCTCCAGGAGCGAAGACGGAAAGATTGACTTACTATGTCCTATATACTTTACCTATATATAGGATTTGATTTTTCCCTCCATACGCACAAACGACCTTAAAAATTAAACACCTATAGGCCAGGTGTGGTCGCTCACACCTGTAATCCCAGCACTTTCGGAGGCCAAGGCATGTGGATCACCTGAGGTCAGGAGTTCGAGACCAGCCTGGCCAACATGGTGAAAGCTTGTCTCTAGTAAAACTACAAAAATTAGCCGGGCATGATGGCACATTCCTGTAAGTCCCAGCTACTCTGGAGGTTGAGGCAGGAGAATAGCTTGCACCCAGGAGGCAGAGGTTGCAGTGAGCTGAGATCACGCCGCTGAACTCCAGCCTGGGTGACAAAAGCGAAACACAGTCTCAGACAAAAAAAAAAAAAAAATTAAACACCTATATAAATGCATGTACGTTAATTACCATCACACTATGTGCGCGCGCGCGTGCACACACACACACACACCCCTGTATGTTTTCATCAGGCCATTATTAAAACTGAACAAAACTGGATGACTTTATATAGTTGTGGACAGGCCTAGACAGGAGAGCACACATGCCTTCACACAGATCCTGTCTTCCCAAGAGAGATGCACTCTTGGTTTGGTGAGTGTGTAGCACTGGTTTTCTCCCCAGGAAATGGCACCCAGATAAATCAATTAGAGCAGTGCGAGACCAGGCCTTTTTCAGCCTTGGAGAAGGAAGTCTTTGCCCTAAAAATACAAAAGTGTCAGCTTCTCTTCTGTGTTCTTTGTAGCTGTACCTGAAACCAAGCATCTGTTTGTGACTTGGCTTCAGTTACTAGCAAGCTTTTCCTAAGGACGTGTTCAAATCCTGTACACCAAAGGATTTGTGCTTCAGTGAAGGAAACTTCTTGTTTTCTATACCTTTACCTTTGAAATTAACAAAGTATCTTATTATTTTATTTTATTTATTATTTATTTTGAGACCAAGTCTCGCTCTATCGCCCAGGTTGGAGTGCAGTGGTGTAATCTTGGCTCACTGCAACCTCTGCCGCCTGGATTCAAGTGATTCTCCTGCCTCAGTCTCCCGAGTATCTGGGACTACAGGCATGCACTACCATACTTGGCTAATTTTGGTATTTTTAGTGGAGACAAGGTTTCACCGTGTTGGCCAGGCTGGACCTGAACTCCTGACTTCAGGTGATCCACCCTCCTTGGCCTTCCAAAGTGCTGGGATTACAGGCGTGAGCCACCGCGCCCAGCCCAAAGTGTTTTATTTTATACAAATTCTGTGCAAAGCTTAGTTTACAACTCAACACAAATAAACAAAATTATATGTTGTTATTAGGATAAAAATCCCATGCCCAATTCATTTATCCGTCAATTAAACTCTTTTGGCATGGAGGACTAAAAGCAAACAATATTTGGAATGTCCCTAGGATAGCTTTGAATGGCATGTTGCCATAGTATTTCAGAAGCCACTGGTAAAGCACTAGATGGATAGGATGAGCTCTTGGCCACAAAGCTTTTCTTAGGATTTTAATATACTACAATTTATCGTTTACTGCGAACCCAGGTGGAATGACTTCATATCCAGGAACACAGGGGCCCACATTACCACCATTATTTTTTTCAGATTAAGGCTCTGTCTTCTGAGGGAAAATGACCACTATGCTTCACTGAAAGTCCAACTCAATCAGAAAGACAGGCAGATACCACAGAAACTTAGTGCTTACCTGCCAAGCCCGAGACATGATGATGATACACATTTTGTGTTTCCCTCTGAGGGTAAAAGAAGAAGGAAACTGCTGCAAAGTACCGAGGAATATAACCCAGTTATAAAACAGAACGAGAAACAAATGGCAAACCCAAGTGTTGACATTCCCATTCAACCAGACCACCCCTCTGCTTGCAGGAACTAGGAGTAGAGAAAAAATGCAAAAATACAAAAAAAAAAAAAAAAAAAAAAAAGCAGGCTGGGGCTGGGCACGATGGCTCATACCTGTAATCCCAGCACTTTGGGAGGCCGAGGCAGGCAGATCACCTGAGGTCAGGAGTTCCAGACCAGCCTGACCAACATGGTGAAACCTCGTCCCTACTAAAAATACAAAGATTAGCTGGGCGTGGTGGTGGGCACCTGTAGTCCCAGCTACTTGGGAGGCTGAGGCAGGAGAATCCACTTGAACCCGGGAGACAGAGGTTGCAGTGAGCCAAGATCACACCACTGCACTCCAGCCCGGGTGACAGAGCAAGATTCATCTAACAAAAAAAAAAAAAAAGAGGCAAAATAAATAAATAAATAAATAACAACCAGACCATCCCAGCCAGCAATACGCAGAGATGGCAAGATTCTACTAGCAAATAATTTTTAAAAACCAACCACCTCTGAGACCTTCAAAATATTTTCTCTCCTCTACGGAGGTTGTCTAAATAACAGATTCTGTGAATAGACTTCAACTGTGTTATGAATCCATGTACTGTCTTAATAAGAATGTTTTTTGTTTTTTTTTCCCCTAGCAAGAACAAGCAAACCAATGTTCTCCGAGGCAAACAGACAAGAAAAGATGCTGCTTAGTTAAAGAAAATAAGACCGCTCTAATCCCTACTCCCTGTAGGCACGGCAACCCAAAGGAGAACTGATGATGATACACTCAGCCACTGCTGAAAGATTTTAAATTAAATAGCAGGACAACCTCAGTAAGCGGAGAGACAGTCAGGTGATGTAACAGGCCACTGACGGAGCCTTTTACTCATTCGGAGCGGCAGACAGTGGACTTCCCGGTTCAATATAAGTAGCAGCCAAAAGAACAACAAAATCAATATGGCCCTCGAGTAAGTAGACGCCGAGCAGTTACTTGCAAACCAAATGATTTCTCCGGCTGAGGCAGGCTGCAGGGCAGCCAGATGAATGACAGTTTGCAATGAGGAAGAATTTCCTGCTGGAAAGACTGCTGCCATGCTTTGTCAAATCCGGTACCAGCTGGGCATGGTGGCACAGGCCTGTAATCTCAGCACTTTGGGAGGCCAAGGCAAGCGGATCGCCAGAGCCCCAGAGCTCTAGACTAGCCTGGGCAACATGACGAGACTCTGTCTCTACAAAAATACAAAAATTAGTTAGGCATGGTGGTGTGCACCTGTAGTCCCAGCTACTCAGGAGGCTGAGGCAGGAGGCCCACCGGAGCCTGGGGAGGTCAAGTCTGCAGTGAGCTGTCATTGCACCACTGGACTCCAACCTGGGTGACAGAACGAGGCCCTGTCTCAAGGGAAAAAAAAAAAAAAAAAAAAAATCCTTTCCCACCTACATAGTTTCCTCAGGCTGCCCCGGCTTTCAGGGGTTTCTTTCGTCCTGGGATTCCAGCCACTGGCTTTCCCATGGACCCCGAGGCTGGGTGGTGCAGTAAGATGCAGGCTCCAGCGTATTTTCATTGCACAATCAAGATGCTCAGTAGATGTGTGTGGGTTGGTCTAATGCGAAACCAGCTGAGGGCAGAAATTAACAGGAAGACACTGGGATACCCACTTCTCAACTCTCCGATCACCCCAATTTCAGGAGTGGGTTATCAGCAGGGCTCTTTCAGAATCCTTCCTCATCAGTCCAGGATTTCTGATGAGAACAGGCGGGTCGGCAACGTTTCCACCCGGCTCCCATCTAACTTCCGCATGTGCGCACACACTGCACATGCACACGCACGTGCACAATGCACACATATAGTGCATACACACATGCACACAGGGTGTCATTCCTCTGTCTTCTATAGCCTTTTCCCCTAACAGAGCAGTGGGCGAACCTTAGGCAATTACAGGTGTGACTTCTGGCTTACTGCAATCTGTGAAGCTGCAATGGGCGGGATATGTCTGTTCTGGATGAACTGTGTCTCTGCAAATTCCTATGTGAAGTCCTGACCCCAGTACCTCATCATATGACTGTATTTGGACACTGGGTCTCCAACAAGGTAATTAAGTTAAAGTGAGGTCCTTAGGGTGAGCCTTAGTTCAGTCTGACTGGAGTCGTTATAAGACGAGGGGATTAATAAGAACACAGCTGCAGAGAGAGGAGGACCACCTGAGGATACAGGGAGAAGTCGGCCGTCTGCAAGCCAAGAAGAGAGGCCTCAGGAGGAATCGATCTGCCAACACTTTGATCTTGGGCTTCCAGCTTCCAGAACTGTGAGAAAGCAAATTTCTGCTGTGTACACCCCCAAGCCTGTGGTCCTTCCAGCCTTACAGAAAAGGAATTCACTTCCAGGGAGGGAGGACAGTGAGGTGTGGTCGGAGCAGCTGTGCTTCCCTTATCTGAAGCTTCCTGATGCTCTGGGAGAAGGAATGTTCTCTGGAAAATTCTGCCAGCTGCCATGGGATAGGAGGTGGGTTTGTAGCATGCCTCACTTCTCCCCACTGGTTTCTGCCCATGCCACTGCCTCCACCACGCGGGGAAAGGCTGCCATCCATCCAGCTCCCTGACTCAGAGATCTGATCCCTGACCGCTCCCTTCCCGCCACCCTCATACCCAGCCACCACCATGTCTTGGGGATCCCACTTCCCAAACGTCTCTCAAACCCCTCATGGTGCATGGTTTCCTTTGCCTAAATCAGAGTATATTTCCCCAAATAACCTGTGATGTATGCGAACCATCCCCCACTCCGGCCCCCAGGCTCCCTCTGGGGCTTCCTCCAGGTCGGGAATGACAAAGTCATAAACACCTCCTGTGTTCACAGTGGTGGTGGCCACGATGGCAGACAAGAAGAGGCATGCTCAGTGCTAAGATGCCCCGAACTCACGGACTCTGGGGGTCCCACTGACTTACTACCCAGGCCCTGCCCCAGTGAGCTCACCCTCTGTCCTCTGCTTCAATTCCTCACACACTTTACCCATCCCTCTTGCCTTGCAGAATCGGCAAGACCACGCTGCTTCTCCCCGGGTTACAGCTCACTGCCTGGGAGAAAATAACCTTCTGACCAGCCCATCACTTCCTTGAGTGGCCCGCACAACCCATTCTCACACAGCCGCCAGCAGCAGCTCTTTCAGCTGTCACCAGCCTGGCCTCTTCCAATCACAAACCGCTCGCAGCTTCCCACACTCATCTCAACTTCAGATCCTTTATCCCACTGACACCTTACATCATCCCTTTCCTGGTGCAGTAGATAGCCTTGTGGTATCTTATGCAAGAGATCCTTTTGGAAAACCTTGCCCATTTCAAGGCTTGAACATTTCCAGACTAATTCTGCAACAGAATGGTGTATTTCTGTTACCAGCTGAAATGTCTGTGCCATTTTGCAAGAGGATGGAAAGTGTTTTGCATTTACTCATTATCAGCTCTGAAATGACATGATTCTTTTTGTTTTGTTTGAGATGGGGAGTCTCACTCTGTCACCCAGGCTGGAGTGCAGTGTGGTGCGTTCTCAGCTCACTGCGGCATCTGCCTCCCAGGTTCAAATGATTCTCATGCCTCGGCCTCCTGAGTAGCTGGGATTACAGGCATGCGCCACCACACCTAATTTTTGTATTTTTAGTACAGATGGGGTTTTGCCATGTTGGCCAGGCTGGTCTCAAACTCCTGACCTCAAGTGATCTGCCTACCTGTAATCCCAAAGTGCTGGGATTATAGGCATGAGTCACTGTGCCCGGCCAACATGATTCTTGACAAGTATTTACTTTGAAGGGACTTATAGGTGGAGATCACTTACAAAGTAGGCTTTTTTTTTTTTACACTACTTTGGGTTCACGCAGCATCAATCCCTTTATTCCACCCCAACCATTTACAGATGAGCAAACTGAGGCTTGATGCAGTCATAGTGGTGCGGGGGAGGGAAGAATGAGGACTCAGGGTTCAGCTGCAGGGGGTCCAGCATAGCCACAAAGGGTCAGCCTGGGAACTGATGTGTCAACAGGACTACAGGTAGAGATGGCGGGGAGTGTGGAGACCTCGTGTTCACATCTCTCTCAGTGACCACTAGCTGTACTCTTGTGCACCACAATGAATGATAACACGCCTTAGATATCTTTAGCAAGTGCTTCCATCTGCCAGGGCACCAAGGCCAAGTATTTCACATATATTTCATCTTGAAAATAACTCTGTCACTATGACACCACCTCTTACTTAGTTGTCTGCTGTCTTAATTTCTCTAGGTATAAAGCAGCAATAGGTCAGCTACAGTGGCTCATGCCTTTCATCCCAGCACTCTGGGAGGCTGAGGCAGCAGGATGGCTTGAGCCCAGGAGTTCAAGACCAGCCTAGGCAACATAGGGAGATCCCATCTCCACTTTTTTGAGATGAAGTCTCACTCTGTCGCCCAAGCTGGAGTGCAATGGCACGATCTCGGCTCACCACAACCTCCGCCTCCTGGGTTCAAGTGATCTTTCTGCCTCAGCCTCCCAAGTAGCTGGGATGACAGGTGCATGTTACCACACCCCGCTAATTTTTGTATTTTTAGTAGAGATGGGGTTTCACTATGTTGGCCAAGCTGGTCTTGAACTCCTGACCTCGTGATCTGCCCGCCTCAGCCTCCCAAAGTGCTGGGATTACAGGTGTGAGCCACTGTACCCAGCCTTTTTTCTTTTTCTTTTTAATACAGAGTCTCACTCTGTTGCCCAGGATGGAGTGCAGTGGAGTGATCTCAGCTCACTGCAATCTCTACCTCCTGGGTTCAAGCGATTTTCCTACCTCAGCCTCCCAAGCAGCTGAGACTACAGGCGTGTACCACTACACCCAGCTAATTTCTGAATTTTTAGTAGAGACGAGGTTTCACTCTGTTGGGCAGGCTGGTCTTGAACTC
Source organism: Chlorocebus sabaeus (assembly GCF_047675955.1). Taxonomy (NCBI): domain Eukaryota; kingdom Metazoa; phylum Chordata; class Mammalia; order Primates; family Cercopithecidae; genus Chlorocebus; species Chlorocebus sabaeus. Next base: position 12,284,427 of record NC_132908.1, read on the forward strand.
CTGACCTCAAGTGATCTGCCTGCCTCGGCCTCTCAAAGTGCTGGGATTACAGGCATTAACCAGGTGTGGTGGTGCATGCCTGTGCTCCCAGCTACTCGGGAGGCTGAGGTGGGATGATCGCTTGAACCCAGGATGCTGAGGCTGCAGTGAGCTGTGTTGGCCTGCGTGACAGAGCAAGTCCCTGTCTCAAAATAAATAATAAATAGATAAATAAATAAATAAAATAAAGTAAAAATTAAGCAGCAATGGTGAACTTGTATCCATCTTCAAAGAACAGAGAAAAACAAAACAAACAAACAAACAAAAAAAACGGTGTTATGTGTACAGGGCTAGATGCCTGGGAAAGGGTGGTAAATGGGATGGTCTCCGTGCCTATGAAGCTCAGAATGTGCACACAAGGCTTATGCCAGAGCTGCCAGGGGAAGGACGCTGCCCCTCGTTTCTAAGGACTGTCCTCACAGCACCTGTCAAGGAACCGCTGACTAAGTGATGACAAAGCTCAAATAACTCTCGCAGGCTTTAGGCCATATACAACTGGAGCCCTGGGTTGGCCACATTCAGTTCAGTACAGTACAACCAAATGTATGTCCAGTACAGAGGAGTTTTAGACACTGTTGGAATGTCTCCAGTTTAATTATCCAGATAGGCATTCTGGCTGGTGGCAATGGGGAAAACAGTAACACTCAATGATCAAATCTACCCATAGGTTATCAAGGAGGTCCCTAGAACTGTAGGGGAGAGTCTGGATATCAAAGCCTTTTGTTTCTTTGCTTTTTGAGACACCATCTTGCTCTGCTGCCCAGGCTGGAGTGCAGTGGCATGACCAGTACTTACTGCAGGTTCGACCTCCTGGGCTCAAGCCATCCTCCCACCCCAGCCTCTCAAGTAGCTGGGACCACAGGCATACACCACCACATCTGACTAACTGTTAAAGTTTTGCAGAGATGGGGTGTGACTATGTCACTCAGATTGGTCTTGAACTTCTGAGCTCAAGTGATCCTCACACTTTGGCCTCCCAAAGTGTAGGGATTACAGGCATGAACCACTGTGCCTGACCCAAAGCCATCTGAATTCAAACATTTTAATCTGATGGAGTAATGTTAATTCCTCAAATAATGACCAGGCTATACAATTTCTGAATCCATCATAACCCTGCACTAAAGAACATTACAACACAGACTTATTAACACGCAGTTCGTAAATTATCCCCCCAGTGCAGCAGCCAGCAGTAATAAAAAGCAAAGACACCAGAATTACAACATATTATTATTCTCCCACAGTCCTCCTCACCTTACAAATGTATGGTATGCAAAAATTTGTTCATAAACTGGCTGCCTGGAATGCAACTATGGTTTGTCATAGAGATCACGTTATAACTGATGGCGAGATTTCAGGCTAACTCCCACAAACTGAATTAATCTACAATGCAGATGAATATACTAATTCAACTTCATTTACAATCACGCTTCCTTCCCTTGCTGCATGGTTTACTTCCCCAGCAAAATATTTGCGATTTCTGTTATTACTGTTGGATTTTGTGTCTTTTTCTGCTTTTCAAAATTGCTCTTATCAGCAAGTACAAAAACCTAACCACTATTTATACCCACAGGTATAATAGCAATGATCATAAGAGAATTCAGTGTAAGAGAGGGGGGAAATGTATTACGTACGGTAATAAGCATATTAAATGCATTTGATTAGAGGGTCCGTAGAGGCATAATTATGTGATTATCTATACTGAGAAATACTATTTGTTACATTAATAGAAATAAAATATACTGAATTCGTAGATTCAGGATAACATATCCCTGATACATAAAAAAGCAAAAGAGATGGAGAAAGGATTACAGGTTGGTTATAATCTTGAGACCCCCCGAGAAAGAGTGGAGGAGCCAATTACAACTTGGGTGTGACCAAGTGAAGCAAAACATTTCCTGAGCTGCTCAGAAAGTCACTCTATAGAATCAATCATGAGTATACTAGTGACCACTCATGGAACTCTTACCACGTGACAGGCACTGAGCACTTTACTTGCATGACTGCAACTTTCCGAGCCTGTTACTCTACAACAAGATGCTACATTCCTGGCTGACCAGGTGGCTGGGGCCTCTCCTTGTGCTGACAGTATTTTAATGAGTAAAATGAAATTAAATGAAGTGAGCTGTAACCAGGGAGAAGCAGTGAGGCCTGGCCAGTTCTGTGAGGCAAGAGGGTTCTGTGAGGCAAGAGGCAAGGCCCAGGAGTTCGAGACCAGCCTGGGCAACATACAGAGACCCTGTCTCTTCGAAAAGTGTGCAAAGAATTGAAGCAGAGGACCAAGGGTGAGCTCGCTGGGGCGGGACCTGGATGGTAAGTGAATCAGGGGAGGATCCCCAGAGTCTGTGAGCTTGGGAGCATCTTAGCACTAAGTGTACTTGTTCTTCTCTGCTGGTGAGATCATCATCGCTAGAAACATGGGTGTTTGTGAGTCCTTCTTGCAATTTCTGATCTGCCTGTCACCATCTCTGCACTATAGGAAGCCCCAGAGGGAGCCCTGGGGTGGGAGGTGTGGAGAGTCCAGTATATATCATGAGTTCTTTGGGAAAACCTGATCTGTCACCCAATTCAGGTCTCTAGAAGTTCAGCTGTGCCTCCCAGCCCTGGCATACCCTAACCAAAATAGTGAAGATGGTTCCAAGGGCCAGGGGAACACCTGGGACCCAGGGATATTATTAATATTACAGGGTTAATTTGGGGACATTACAAGGTTTAAGGTTAAGATGTTTTGATTTGCCTGGACTTGAAGGACTTGAACAGCTTAAACATCCATATAATCGGGCACAAAGATTTTTGCAAACTCAAGAAAAAGAAATGTAAAAGAAAGCATCCCATAGACCACACATTCAGTTTGGACTGTTTATTAATCATTCTATCTAATAAAGATGTGGAATCAGAATCGTGTTGTTATCTTGTTGGCCATGCAGACGCAGAAAACGACGTCTGGAGTACTGGTTAGAGGCGGAGGCATTAAAACTTTGTTTTTATAAAGCCACTGAGCAGAAATGACTCAGAGGAAACACAAGGGTATTCTGTTTGGGGAGACTGAGAGAGCTAAAAAGCCATCTTAAAGTCATAATAAAGGTTTCCAGTTAAATATAGTAGATTGAAAACACATTCAGCTTTGTTCCTTCCACAAATCCCACTGTAAAGGCAGGAAACTCTCAAGGACAAACAGGAGAGGAAAGAACAGCCACAGAATTTGGAAACTGGAAAGTACATGGACAAGCAGCAATGGGCTTAGCTGAGTTATTATTGCTTCTTTTGAGATGAGGGTCTCACTCTGTTGCCAAGGCTGGAGTGCAACAGCGTGACCACAGCTCACTGCAACCTCAACCTCCTAGGCTCAAGTGATCCTCCCAGCTCAGCCTCCTGAGTTGCTGGGACTATAGACACACACCACCATGCCTGGCTGATTTTTAAATTTTATGTAGAGTTGGGGTCTTGCTATGTTGCCCAGGCTGGTTTCAAAGTCTTGGCTTGAAGCAATACTCCTGCCTTGGCCTCCCGAGTAGCTGGGATTACACATGTGAGCCACCACGGCCAGCTAAGTTTTTTATTTTTTGTAGAGAAAGGGTCTTTCTATGTTGCCCTGGCTAGTCGTGAACCACGAGCCTCAAGCAATCCTCCCACCTTGGCCTCCCAAAGTGTTCAGATTACAGGTGTGAGCCACTGTGCCAAGCTGCAGCTGACTTAGTTTAAGTTAAATATTCAGCTGGCAGTGAGAAAAGTCAAGAATCAACTGGCTTTGGAAAACTCTTGGGCAGTATTTGCCAAAGACAAACCCACATCTTCCCGATGACACAGTAATTCCGCTCCTTGGAATATACCCAAAGAAATGAGGGTGTCAGTCTATTAAAAGATAGGAACCAGAATGCTCTTGGTAGCTTTATTCACAATAGCTCCCAAGTAGAAATAACCTAGATATCCATCAGTAGTGGGGTGGGTAATTATTTGTGATCTATCCATTAGGTGGTATACTACATGGCTATAACAAAGAACCAATTGCTGCTACATGTAATAACACAGCTGAATCTCAGACATCACACACAGCAAAAGAAATCAGAAGACACAAGAGTCAATACTGCATGGTTTCATTTTTATGAAGCTCAAGAACAAGCAAAACCAACTAGTCCTGGTGACAGAAAGTTTACTGACAGAGAAGGCACACGAGGGAGCCTTCTGGAGTCTGGCAAAGGTTCCACATCTCAACTCAAGTGGTGGGGAAAGGATGGGTTCACGTGATCCAGCTCTTTCCTTCAGATAACCTGCATTTTAGTTTCTGAGAAACCTCAATTTTTAGCTATTACTGGGTATAGAAATAAAAAGAGCTAAAACAGAAAGATGGCTTGAAACTACATGAAGCTGGACCACTGTCCTTCTCACCCTGGCCGAAGATGGGACTTTTAGTCTTTATAAAGAGTAAACAAAGGTCCCAGCACTTTGGGAGGCCAAGGTGGGAGGATCACTTGAGCCCAGGAGTTCAAGAACAGCTTGGACAACATATGGAGACCCTGTCTCTTCAAAAAACAATTTTTTTTTCATTAAAAACAAAGAGTAAACAAAGCAGTTCTGAGAGCCAGCAGACACTGCTGGGGCATGGGTCCCCCAGGGAAAACAAGGAGATAAAGATGAAAGGTTTTACCCTAGATTTCAGGGTGGAGCCTTTTTCTTCCATTTGGCTCTTAGAACACTCAGAGTGAAAGAAGCCAGGCAAAGCCCTCCAACAGGAGTGGTCTCTGGGGAATCTGAGAGCCAAAAAGAAACCACCAAAAGCCACCGATAATACAGAAATGAGGAGCCTTCATCACGCAATGGTGAAGGCCGTGGGCAAGAAGACCTCCCTCCCCAGTATGTGTCAGCTTTTCTGTGCTGTACTCTTTTTCATTCTTCTTTTTTTTAAATTGCACTTTTAAATGGAAGCAGGCAACCAAGGATCATTAGATATATGAGGAATGTGTCTAATATGAAAAAAAGAATAAACCCCAATGGTAAGAAACAGAGGCTATATGGGGAGGAGGAAAAAAAAAACACTAGCAGGCTGGGCGCGGTGACTCACGCTTGTAATCCTAGCACTTTGGGAGGCCAAGATGGGTGGATCACCTGAGGTCAGGAGTTGGAGACCAGCCTGGTCAACAGGGCGAAACCCAGTCTCTACTAAAAATACAAAAAGTAGCCGGGCACGATGGCAGGCACCTGTAATCCTAGCTACTCAGGAGGCTGGGGCAGTAGAATCACCCGGGGGGCAGAGGTTGCAGTGAGCCAAGATGGTACCACTGTACTCTAGCCTGGATGACAAGAGTGAAACTCCATCTCAAAAAAAAAAAAAAAAAAAAAAAAAAAAATCATTAGCATTCTCAGAGAGAGAAGATACTGCATTAATCAACCAATTACAAGATGCTATTTTGAAAAGGAATAATGAAAAAAAAGCTCTTGAAAATTAAAACTATGGTAGCAAAAATGAAAAGCTCAGTAGAAGGTTTAGAAGATAAAGGTGAGGAATCATCTCAAAAAGTAGAGTAAGCAAGGAAGTGAAAAAAAAAAAAAAAAAAAAAGGAAATAATATTTAAAGACCAGAACAAGAGGTCCAATATTTGTAGACTCTGAGTACCAGAGTACAGGGGAGCTCCCCTGCCCACACACAACAGACACACACACACACACACACACACACACAGATGGAGAGAGAGAGAGACAGAGAGAGAGAGAGACAGGGAAAGAGAGACACACACACACAGAGGATGAAATAATTCAAAACGACTTCCCAGAACAAAAGGGCATGAGTTTAAACACACTCACACCAAAGTACATCACAGTATTACTGTAGAACCCTGGATGCAAAGAGAGGATCCTACGTGTTTCTGGTTTCATATAAAGGATCAAGAATCAGAATAAAATTGAACTTCTTAAAATCCATACTGAAAGAACAAAGGCAAGGAGACAAAACCTTCAAAATTCTGAGAGAAAAGTAACTCCTCACCTATCATTCTATACCCAGCCAAACTATCAAACTATCACTTTAATGTGAGGGTGGAATGAAGACATTTTTAGATGCAAATTCTTCTCCAGAAGCTACTGGAGAATGGGATCCATCTAAAAAGGAGGCAAAAGTAGATGCAACATGAGAGAGAAGTGCAGATGGTTCCTCGATTGGAAACAGAAATCCTAAGATCACAGCTGTTAGCAGGCCTACAGAGCAACCAATCAGGAAATAGCTCCAGGAGAAATTTCGGCCGGGCGCGGTGGCTCAAGCCTGTAATCCCAGCACTTTGGGAGGCCGAGACGGGCGGATCACGAGGTCAGGAGATCGAGACCATCCTGGTTAACATGGTGAAACCCCGTCTCTACTAAAAAATACAAAAAACTAGCCGGGCGAGGTGGCGGGTGCCTGTAGTCCCAGCTACTCGGGAGGCGGAGGCAGGAGAATGGCGTGAACCCGGGAGGCGGAGCTTGCAGTGAGCTGAGATCCGGCCACTGCACTCCAGCCTGGGCGGCAGAGCGAGACTCCGTCTCAAAAAAAAAAAAAAAAAAAAAAAAAAAAGAAATTTCGCCAAAAAGCTGAGATTGGTTATAATTTTAAATTTATTGACAGGAAATTGGTACGCTCAGACTTTCTGAAGAAGTGTTTGAGGTTGAATTAGCACTCTTCAAAAACTTAAAACAATTTTAAAACCACAACAAATAAAGCATGCAGGAAAAATAACCATGCCTACAATGTGGCTCTGTTGTGAAAGATGTTTAAAATAATATATGTACAGGCAAGACATTACAAATACTAAATGCTGATATAACCCAAATTAGACTTTGTCTCGTTTTTTTTTGAGACAGAGTCTTGCACTGTCGCCCAGGCTGGAATGCAGTGGCACGATCTCACCTCACTGCAACCTCCGCCTCTCAGGTTCAAGAGATTCTCATGCCCCAGTTTCCCAAGTAGCTAGGATTACAGGTGCCCACCACCACACTCAGCAAATTTTTGTATTTTTAGTAGAGACAGGGTTTCACCATGCTGGCCAGGCTGGTCTCGAACTTGTCACCTCAGGTGATCCGCCCACCTCGGCCTCCCAAAGTGCTGGGATTACAGGTGTGAGCCACTGCATGCAGCCAACCAAATTAGGATTTAATGACACTGGAAAGACATGGGGACGAAATGAGGGATGGGATGGAGAGGACAGAGCTAAATCCTCATTCTCTAGGACACAAATTCAATACATAACAGTCAGTAGATCCAGAAACAGCAACACAAGCATGTTGTTTAGAACAATGGAAGTGAATATCCACAAAATTAGCTCAACTCACGGGCGTGGCTGCCTCTAGAAGTGAGCAACGGGCCAATGAGGAGTTGTGCACTGCTGCTTTGTATAACTTGCTGGATACAACTACTTGACTCATTAATCTGCATGCATTTATAACGTGAATAAAGACGGAAAACAAAATAAAAAAAAAATCTAAATCATAACCTCGTTTTTGCTTCCTATAAAACAGCAATTCCATAACCTATAGAAATCATTACACAATTAATTGCTTCTAGATGGCAATAATTACAGGACAGTAATTTGTCTTTGTCTCTGTTTTCAAATTACATGGTAATTTATTTTTAAAACAATTTTATTTATTATTTATTTATTTATTTATTTATTTTGAGACTGAGTCTCACTCTGTCACCCAGGCTGGAGTGCAGTGGCACGATCTTGGGTCATTGCCACCTCCAGGGTTCAAGCAATTCTCCTGCCTCCGCCTCCCAAGTTGCTGCGATTATAAGCATGCGCCACCATGCCCAGTTAATTTTTGTATATTTAGTAGAAACGGGGCTTTGCTATATTGGCCAGCCTGGTCTCGAACTCCTGGCCTCAAGTGATCTGCCCACCTTGGCCTCCCAAAGTGCTGGGATTACAGGTATGAGTCACTGCACCTAGCCACACAATTATTTTTTAACTAGCAAATAATTTTCCTGTTCCCCAAAGGTATTTAAATGTCTGGCCCCAGGATGTGGTTCCACTCCCCTAAGAGTCTATAGGGTTCTCATGGCATCATTCATCAGAGAGATGGGTCCTCTCATGGTCTCCCAACAGAACACAGGAGACCATGAATCAGGACTTGCACCCCACAAAAATCACAATCCAAGTGCAAGCCTCGAGGCACACAGGGATGAACCTGGGTCAGGCGGTAAAGGCATCCTGTCTTACCTAGCGCTCCCCAGCTCTCCCGTGCCCATCACCAGACTGCAGAGACCAGGCAAGACAGGGAGGCTCAAGATAGATCCTGGGTCGAACCCAGGGCAATGGGGTGAACCCCACCAACAGGCAGAGAAGCAGCCGGGAGTACTATCTGGAGGGTAACCAGCAGCAGAGAGCCAGGAAAGGTTTGTGTTGCCACTGTCCCAAGTGCACGGATGTCCAGGCAATGTCAGGTACAACTCCCTTTTATGGACCTGAAAATCTGCTCCCAACATACTCCATGGACCGATGATTATTTTTGCCTTTCTCTTGCGAAAAGAGAATGGCATGAGCAGACTATGACAATAAAGCGCTTTGCACCAAGATCCAATGGCCCCTTCCCCAAAAATAACTTTTTTTTTTTTTTAGATGGAGTCTTGCTCTGTTGCCCAGGCTAGAGTGCAGTGGCACGATCTCGGCTCACTGCAAACTCCACCGATTGGGTTCAACCTATTCTCCCGCCTTAGCCTCCCACCTTAGCCTCCTGAGTAGCTGGGATCACAGGCACGCATCACCGTGCCTGGCTAATTTTTGTATTTTTAGTAGAGACAAGGTTTTGCCATGTTGGCCAGGCTGGTCTCAAGCTCCCGGCCTCATGTGATCTACTTGCCTCGGCCACTCAAAGGGCTGGGATTGTAGGTGTGAGCCACTGCACCTGACCTGGATTTTGGCTTTCATCGTCTGGAAACTTCTGGCTGTTGTGTTGAAAGGCATCAAAGTAAATTCTAGCCCACAGAAGTGAATACAAAGAAAAGGGAGGAGGAGAGACTCAGATTTAGTATTCTTCCATTTGCTTAATGATTATTTACAAAATGCTAGGCAATCTAAACACTAAGATTCTAGGCACTAAGAACACAACAAAGTGTTTGCCTTCATGGAGCTTATGTTTGAATGGAGAAAGATGGATGATCAGTGCAGCTAATAGGTAAAGCAGGCACTATGTTAGATGGTGCTAAGTGTTACGGAGGGAAACCATGCAGGAAGGTAGTGGGGAGGGGAAGAGCTGCAACTCTAAAATCAGAGATCTTCAGATGGGTGCAGTGGCTCACGCCTGTAATCCCAGCACCTTGGGAGGCCCAGGTGGGTGGATCACTTGAGGTCAGGAGTTTGAGACCAGCCTGGTTAACATGGTAAAACCCATCTCTACTAAAAATACAAAAATTAGCTGGGTGTGGTGGTGCACACCTGCAGTTCCAGCTACTCAGGAGGCTGAGGCAGGAGGATCTCTTGAACTCCGGAGGTGGAGGTTGCGGTGAGCCAAGACTGTGCCATTGCACTCCAGTCTGGGCAACAGAGTGAGACCCAATCTCAAAAAAAAAAAAAAAAACAAAAAAACAAATCAGAGATCATCTCTATCAAAAGGTAACATCTGAGCAACAACTTGAAGGTGTACAGCAACAAAGATCTGAAGGACAAGCAGGCAGTCCCAATTTATGGGAAGAAGGAGAAGAAGGGAGAGCAGGCAGAGGGAACAGTGTAGGAAGAGGGAAGAGAATGTGAAAGGGACATAGAGGAACCAAAAAGCACCCCTTACAGATGGGGCCCAGAGTGACAGGAGATGCAGCAGGCAGGCCCAGATCAGGCAGAGCCCTGTGGCTCCCATGGAGGGACCTGTCTGGATTCTCAGAGCAACTGGCAGCCCCTGGAGGGTTTTAAGTAGGCAAGGCCATGATCAGGGCTGAGCTTTCAAATAAACTCTCTGGCTACAATACTTTTATGGCCACAGTATTTTGGAAGACTGAAAAGTTAACACACAGTCTGAGCAGCTTACTCTTGCCCCCCTGGAGAATTCTAGGAACCGTGTGAGACTGCAGTGGTCAGAGGGGCTGCTGAGCCATGAGAAGAAAAGGGACGCTGGAGCTGGGCAAGCAAAAGGGCTCTGAGGTCACCAGAGTGGCTGCCAGATATGGAACAGTGGGAGGGAGCGGCTGGAGGGAACACTTGAGCAATTTTCTCTCTCTCTTCTTGGTCTTCTTGGCATTCATCTTCCCTGTGTCAGGGGACCCCTGCCTGCAAGACTGAGGAATCTGGACATTTTTTAAAACATAAAAATTGCCAGCATCCTGTTCTACCAGGACAAAGTCATCATGGCAATGATAATGACTGATGCCTTCCTGGGGATAAGTGGTTAACATGGTACCCGAGGCAGGCAGAGGGCCTGTTAGCAGACGTCGTGGTTCGGATCGTTCTTCCTTCAGAAAATGTTAACAATTCAAGGCACACATCATGTATCCGGGAGATAATCCGAATGTCCATCATGAGAAGAGCAGCCCAGTAAAGGATTGCTGGGTTCTTAATGAAAGGACATTACGCAGCCGTTCACAACGATGCTTGTAATAACAAAGAGGTTGTTGATATTATATGAAAAATTGCAGCACACAAAACTGCAAATAATGTAGGAACTCAACTATGCAAAAAAAATTTTTTAAAGATTAGGAAGGAAATGTGCCAAAAATGTTAATAGTTATTGCCTCTAGGTGGTACAGAATTACGAGTGATTTTTCTCAATCTTCTTCCAAAATTTATTTTGATTGCGCATCTATTACTTTTATAATCACACACACAAGCATGCGTGCACACACACACACACCTGCTTATTATTAAAAAAAACATGTTGCAGAGATGAAATGTCTCCAAATATTTTAGTTCACAAATGGGTAACTGTAAGCTGTGGACATGAATACAGATGATCACTGATTCATTTATTCAGAAGCAAGAATGCTGAGAGTTTTCAGGAGTCAGAAAGTAAAAGCAAAATCTCCTGGCAAAGTGCCTAACCTACTTAAACAGGAAAAAAATTATTCAAATTATATAGAGAGTTTATGGCTATGGACTAACTGCTGGGTAATTTAGTAGTCTACCATACAAGGTCCTGTGCTAAAAATTATAACCCTTCTCATAAAATGAATGTCACCTAGTTAGGCCTCAAATATAAAACCACCCCAAATTACAGATTCAATGTATTTTGTTCACTTGCAATATTATTAGCCAACTGTTTTGCCAAAACATGTTTAATGTAGCAGCTAAACCCTGGCAGGCTAATGATCATTATCTCCTGGTAGAGAAATGTCAAACGCAGGAGGTTTCCTACTCTGATCCCAGGATCAGCCGTGCTCGCTCAGGGAGGTAACGTCACACGGGGAAGGGTGAGTGGGTTTGGGAGGGAGGCGACTTTTGCTTTGGGTCTTGGGTCTGCCACTTACAGAGCTGTGTAACCTTCAGTTAGGTATTGATTCTTTCTGAGATTGTTTCTAATCACAAAATAAAAATAGTAACGCCTAACTGGACACAACGGTCATGAGAAGAAGACAGTGTGCGTGTAGAATTAGTAGTAGAGAGACTGGCTCGCCCTGGACACTAAACGAATGGATGAATGAATGGACACACAGTCAAAGCAGGTGGGATTTTTCTACTTGTCCATTAATACCAAAGCGCTGGCCAGGCGCGGTGGCTCACGCCTGTAATCACAGCACTTTGGAAGGCTGAGGTAGTTGGATCACCTGAGGTCAGGAGTTCAAGACCAGGATGGCCAACATGGTGAAACTCTGTCTCTACTAAAAATATAAAAAATTAGCTGGGCATGGTGGCAGGCGCCTGTAATCCCTCAGGAGGGTGAGGCAGGAGAATCACTTGAACCTGGGAGGTGGAGGTTGCGGTGAGCTGAGATCACACCAGTGCACTCCGGACTGGGTAACAAGAGCAAAACTCCATTTCAAAAAAAAAAAGTGCTTGTTCGGGTAAACACTGGGGCTGCAAGGGTGGGGTAGATTGCTACTAGTAGGCTAACTCACTCTCATTTCCTCCTTTTTCTCCCCTTTTCACCTCCGGTATAGAGGATGCCAAAGCAACAACATGCTTTGCAGCCTCCTCTCTAGTTAGAGGTGGCCAAACGGCAAGGAGAAATGACCAGAAATTGGCTGGGGGATTCCAGGGAAACATTTGGTTTCTTGATAAAAGGGTTAGGTGTCACTGGTACTGCTTCCCTTCTGCCTTCTTCTCTTAAACAGTGAAGTGATGCAGCCATTTTGCAACCATGAGGAAAATAACAAGAAGTTGGCAGAGACACGGATCATGACAGTGTAAAGCAAATGAGCCAATGCTCAGAGCTGCCTAGCCTTATTATTATGTGAAAAGGAAGGAAGGAAGGAAAGGAGGGAGGGAGGGAGGGAGGGAGAGAGGGAAGGAGGGAGCGAAGGCAGGCCCTGCTTTATTTAAGATACTTTTTAGGCCGGGTGCAGCGGCTCACGGCTGTAATCCCAGCACTTTGTGAGGCCGAGGTAGGCAGATACCTGAGGTCAGGAGTTCAAGACCAGCCTGGCCAACATGGTGAAACCCCATCTCTACAAAACCACGAAAACTAGCCGGGTATGATGGCAGGCGCCTGTAGTCCCAGCTACTCAGGAGGCTGAGGTGGGAGAATCTCTGAACCTGGGAGGCAGAGGTTGCAGTGAGCAGAGATTGCACCATTGCACTACAACCTGGGCAACAAAGCGAGACTTTGCCTCAAAACAAAAACAAAACAAAACAAAACAAAAAAAGATACTTTTTAAAAACCTGTAGCCAAAAGCATTCCTAGTGAATACCAATCATGACTAATTAGGTCTGGTCCTCGCACTCATGGAGTTTACGGTCTATTAGGGATGAGGACAATAGAAGGGCCTCACAGATAAATGTCAAATTAGATATTATTAGTGTTAGAAAGAAGGGAGTGCTTGGCCCACTCCTTTATATAGCAGGGGTTTTCAGCCAGTTGCAGGGGCAAGGGCAGCTTCCCTCAGTGGGTGATGAGAATGCTGGGGGAGCAGGGGTGAAGGAGAGAATTCCCAGCAGAGTGAACAGCAGGTGCAAGGCTCTGTGGCAGGAAAGGAGAGCACAGAGTGGGAGGATCTGTTAGAAGGTCAGAAAGCCCCTGGTCCGGGAGGGTGCTGCTGGGCCGCTGCACCGTGCCCCCTACGGCTTTCAGCTCCCAATACTGGGTGGCTTGTTACCTGCAGCCAAACACTCTCCTAAGTGATCCACCAGCTTTCCTGGCTGATCACAAGAGAAAAGGATAAGAGTCCACAACTATTTAACAGGCTTAGCAAGTCATTTAATCCACATCTCTAAGGAGCCAGCATTGCACTAGATAACACTGCCATTTCTAAAACAGGAAAACTGCCCAACACAGCAATATAATGGGGCCCAATTACGACAAAATATGGTAATAACTTCAGGCCAACTAGGATGGTACTTAAAATACAGTGGGCGGGACGGCAGAGAGAGTAAATCATCAGAAAGAATGGCTCTGCCTCATAAATGGCACCAGAGACGCTCAGAATGGTTTCATATTAGACTTTTAAAAATCAACAGAAAAAAAGAAATCCTCCTCTGGCTGCCTTTTTTTTTTTTTTTTTTGGTAGAATAAATGAACCGAGACAGACTTGTTTATGGAGAGCTGGGGAGGCTCACATGTGAGTGGAGAGAGATGTCAGAGTCATTAGCGGTGATAAAGGGACGCCATTCACTGTGGGTGTGATTTAAGGCAGGAAGCTCAACTCAGAGCAGTTTTTTGCAATGGGCCTGATGATTTGCTTTTTCTCAGTGGAGGAAGAAATTAGATGGACACTATTAATCTGTTCATACAGGCCACGAGGGAAAAATCATGGTTGAAGAGCAGGTTGGGTACGTGAATTTCTATGGGACAGAAGGCCCTTTATGGACAAATGAGACATCTGTTAGGGTTTTATGAGACGGCTCACAGTTAACTGTGCTACACTTTACACTTTCTAGTATATGATGCTAATTACCACATTCTATGTGCGTGCCTCTCTCCTCTCAAAGACAACAGTATTTAAAACACTGCAAAACCGACCAGCGCAGTGGCTCGTGCCTATAATCCTAGCACTTTGGGAGGCTAAGGCAGGCGGATCACTCGAGGTGAGGAGTTCGAAACCAGCATAGCCAACATGGTGAATTTTTGTCTCCACTAAAAATACCAAAAATTAGCAGGGCATGGTGGCACGCGACTGGAATCTCAACTACTTGGGAGGCTGAGGCAGGAGAATCGCTTGAACCTGGGAAGCGGAGGTTACAGCGAGTCGAGATCACGCCACTGCACTTCAGCTTGGGTGACAGAACGAGGCTCCGTCTCAAAAAATAAAATAAAATAAAAAATATAAATAAATAAAATACTGCAAAAATAGACATATTCTTATAAATACGTGAATAGAGAAATATGTGGAAATGACCATGATACTCAGAGAAACAGCATTTTTTTTTTTTTTTTGAGACGGAGTCTTGCTCTGTTGCCCGGGCTGGAGTGCAGTGGCCGGATCTTGGCTCACTGCAAGCTCCGCCTCCCAGGTTTACGCCATTCTCCTGCTTCAGCCTCCCGAGTAGCTGGGACTACAGGCGCCCGCCACTTCGCCTGGCTAGTTTTTTTGTATTTTTTGTAGAGACGGGGTTTCACCGGGTTAGCGAGGATGGTCTCGATCTGCTGACCTCGTGATCCACCCGTCTCGGCCTCCCAAAGTGCTGGGATTACAGGCTTGAGCCACCGCGCCCGGCCGAGAAACAGCATTTTACATAACCACAGACACGTCTTTAAAACACTGTAATCACATAACCAACAATAAGCTATTCCCCAAAGAAACACTTACTCGACGAGCAAAAGCAACTAACTGGTTTGCATAGCATAGCATGACATGTTAGAAATCATACAGTGACACACAGACAGGAATGAGGAGCCTGCGAAATAACCGTGGGATTTTAAATTATTGGACAAGATGAGGAAGGTAGAAAATTCCTAACTAAAGATATTAAAGGAATGCCAAATGTTCCAAGATGATAAAAAGATAATGATTGCCAACCTTAAATAGATATGGGAAAATTTATTTCACTCATTGCAAAAACATAAAATGTATCTGCTCAAAAGAGTTACTGCTGAACGCCTGCCACCTTCCCCCAAACCACCATGGCAGTTTCACTGTTCCTTTCCTACGGTGATCAATGACTGTTTATTAGGTGATACAGGATATGCGCCCTGCACTGAAAAATCAGGGGTAGTAGATGGATGTTCAGATGAAGACATGAATGTTCAAGGGTAGTTCAGAACATTGCCCAAATAAATCCCAGTTATTTTAATGTCAGTGGGGATACGAGAGTTGTTGGGGATCCCAAAGACCACCCCTAGATTCAACTGTTAGGAGGACTCACAGGACCCCGCATATAGTCATACTCCTGGCTGTGATTTATCTCAGCAAAAGGACACAAAACGAGATCAGCAAAGGGACTGGAGGCGTGGGACAAATACACAGGGAATGAGGCACCAGTTTCCTCTCCCAGTGTGGTCACACAGGACGTGCTAACTCCTCCAGCGATAAGCTGTGACAACATGTGTGGCATTTCGTCTATGGAAGCAGCTCAAGAGTGACCCAGCACCCAGGGCTGTTGTTGAAGCTGGTCACTTAGGCATCCACTGTCCAACATGTACCCAAATTCCAGACTCTCAGAAGGAAAGGTGGGCGTTCAGCATGCACCACATTGTAGGAATCATCCCAAAATTCAGGTTCTCAGATGCGCGCCAAGTGCCAGCTTTGTGAATGGGGCCTTTTGAAGGATAAGTCTCAGGACTTCTCTGCTAGTTAAGACTTTTCTACACAGAAAGACTATTCAATAAATGGAAATGGGGCCACTGGCATAACCAAGTGGAAAAAAAATGAAATAAAACTGTGATCCTTATCCCCCATATAAATTAAAGACCTAAATATAAAACACCTTTTCAGCTCTTAAAAGAAAATACAGTAGACTATCTTTATGACCTCAGGATAAAGAATGATTTCTTAAACAAGACCCCAAAATGCACTGGTCATAAAGAAAATGGACAAAGTGGACTACGTTAAAACTTAAAAATTCTGTTCATTGAAACAATGCAATTTTTAAAATGAAAAGACAAATCTAAGAAAAGATAGCAGCAACTGATATAAGTTGATAAGGGATTAACCTGTAAATATATAAAGTACCCTCAGTTACTAAGAAAAAGTCATTTATCTCAATGGAACAAATAGGCTGAGGTGAACAGAGAATGCAGAGAGATGGAAATCCATGTGCTCAGAAAATACACGAAAGATGCTCGGCTGAGCATGGTTGCTCACACCTATAATTCCAGCACTTTAGGAGGCCAAGGCAGGTGAATCACTTGAGCCCAGGAGTTTGAGAGCAGTCCGGGCAGCATGGTGAAACTCCATCTCTTCAAAAAATACAAAAATTTGCCAGGCATGGTGGCTCATGCCTGTGGTCTCAGCAACTTGGGAGGCTGAGGTGGGAGGTTCACTTAAGCCTGGGAGGTTGAGGTTGCAGTGAACCACGATCGCACCTTTGCATCCCAGCCTGGGTGACAGAGCAAGATCCTGTCTCAAACAACAAACAAAAACCAAAAATAAAAAAGAAAGGTGCTCAACTTCTCTAAGAATTATAAAAAGGAAATTAATACCACAGTGAGGACTTATTTCTTCTTCTAGCCAAGGAGGAGGAATACACACTGAGTTCATCCTCCTGCCTGGAACAATTAAAAAACTGGACAAGAAACACGAAACCACATGACTTGAGATGTGGACTAGCAGGCTATGGTGGCCGGTGACCTGTAAGAGACAGGACATTAGTGAGACAGGTCCTACAGGCATCAGACTGCTGCAGGATTTCCAGGCCATGCTACACAGAGGGGAACACAGGCAGGGTCTGACAGTCTCCCTGAGATGAGAAAATAGAGCTGGGAGTGCTGGCATCAAGGCATTAAGAGTTTGAAGGGCAGAAGCCAGGCATAGTGGCTCACGCCTGTAATCCCAGCACTTTGGGAGGCCAAGGCAGGTGGACTGCTTGAGCTCACAAGTTCAAGACCAGCCTGGGCAACATGGCAAAACACCATCTCCACAAAAAATACAAAAATAAGCCAGGCATGGAGGTGCAGGCCTATAATCCCAGCGACTCAGGAGGCTGAGATGGGAGGATGGCTCGAGCCTGGGAGGTAAAGGTTGCAGTCAGCTGAGATCGCACTACTGAAGTCCAGCCTTGGGCAATAGAGCCAGACCTTGTCTCAAAAACAAAAAAGTAAAAATAACAGCAGATTAGACACTACAAAAGGAAAGATCAGTGAACTTAAAGGCAGTCCAAAAGGAAATATAGAGGGGGAAAAGAGACGAAAACAGTAACAAACACTCTCAGAGTATCAGTGAGCTGTGGGACAACTTCAAGCAGGCTAGTATGCGTGCAACAGAAGTCCCTCAGAGGTGGGAACAGAAAAAATACGTGAAGAAATGCGGGCTGAAATCTCTTCAAATACGATGTGAGTTATGTATTCACAGATCTAAGAGGCTCAACGAACTCTGAATGAAAGAAACATAAAGAAGACCCAGCAATCCCATTGCTGGGCACATATGCAGAGGAATATAAAGCATTCTACCATAAAGTCACATGCATCCGAATGTGCACTGCAGCACCGTTCACAATAGAAAAGACATGGAATCAACCTAAATGCCCATCAATGACAGACTGGATAAAGAACAAATGTGGTCCATATACACCATGGAACACCATGCAGCTATAAAAAAAAAGAACGAGATCATGTCTTTTGCAGGAACACGGATGGAGCTGGAGGGTATTATCTTTAGCAACCCAGGAATAGAAAACCAAATACCGCATGTTCTCACTTAGAAGTGGGAGTCAAATGATAAGAACTTATGAGTGCAAAGAAGGAAGCAACAGACACTGGGGTCTACTTGAGGCGGGAGGGTGGGAGGAGGGAGAGAAGCAGAAAAGATAACCATTGGGTACTGAGCTGAATACCTGGGTGATGTAATAATATGTACAACAAATCCGTTACTGTGGAAGTTAAATATGCAACAATGGCACAAGTAATCTATGAAACAAACCTTCACATGTATCCCTAAACCTAAAATAAAGATGAAAAATAAAAGAAACATAAAATGACACCAAGGCATATTATAATCAAATTGCTTAAAACCAATGATAAAGAGAAAACCTGAAGAGCTGCCAGAGAGAAAAAACACATTACACAGAGGAAAAGGTAAGGATTGTAGCAGTTTCTTCTTGGAAGTAACTGCCCTTTCAGAAGAAAAAAAAGTAGATACTGAAAATTCAAAACAAAACAAAATTGTCACACTATAATCCTATGTCCCGGCAGGGCGTGGTGGCTCACGCCTGTAATCCCAACACTTTGGGAGGCTGAGGTGGGCGGATCACCTGAGATCAGGAGTTCGAGACCAGCCTGGCCAACATGGAAAAACCTTGTCTCTACTAAAAATACAAAAATTACCTGGGTGTGGTGGCACGCGCCTGTAATCCCAGCTACTTGGGAGGCTGAAGCAGGAAAATTGCTTGAGCCTTGGAGGCAGAGGTTACAGCAAGCTGAGAGTGCGCCACTGCACTCCAGCCTAGGTGACAGAGCAAGACTCTGTCTCAAACAAACAAACAAACAAAAAATTCAATGTCCAGTGAAACAAGCTTTCCAAAACAAAGGTAACATAAAAACATTCACAGACATCCTGAAAAAGTACATCAGCAGCAGCCTGGCACTGGCTACATAAAGAAGGGTTAAAGGAAGGCTGGAAGCAGAAGAAAACCAGTATCAGATGCAGCTCTGGATCTAGACAAAGGCACGAAGCCCACCAGAAATGGCAACTATGTGGGCAAATACAGAATCCTTTTTTTTTTTTTCCTTATAATTTAAATTTCTTTGAAAGGAAATTGTCTTTGTAAAAGAAAAAAAAAATCACGACAGCATATGGTAGGGTTTTTAGTATTTATTTGTGGAAGTAAAATATGCGACACCAATAGCACGAAGCACGGGAATGGAGGAATGGGTGTCTATTGTTATCAGGGTCTTACATAATACGCATAGTGGAGTAATATGCTTTTGCAGGTGGACTGTGAAAAGTTAAAGATGTATACTGTGCACACTAATGCAATCTTGAAAATGCTACAGCAAAGGGTTATAGCTAATGGGCCAGGCAGAACTCAAGTGGGATCAGGAACAATAATCCAAAAGAAGCCAGGAAAAGAGGAAAAAGGGGAACAGACAACATATAGAAAAATGGGAAATAGTGTTACAGCTCTTTTGGAATGCAGGCTTTCCAGAGTTTACTCCCAATAAACGAAAAAAAAAAAAAAAAAAGAAGAATGGGAAATAAATGGCAACATGGTAGGTTTGAATTCTACCAGTAGAAATTTCAATAAGGCTGGGCATGGTGGCTCATGTCTGTCATCCCAGCATTTTGGGAGACTGAGGTGGGTGGATCGCTTGAGCCCAGGAATACAAGACCAGCGTGGGCCACATGGCAAAACCCCACCTCTATAAAAAATACAAAAATTTGCCAGGCACAATAACTGGCATCTGTAGTCCCAGCTACTCAGGAGGCTGAGGTAGGAGGATCGATTGAGCCTAAGAGCTTGATGCTGCAGTGAGCCGTGATTGCGCCAGTGCACTCCAACCTGGACGAAAGAGGGGGACCCTGTTTCAAAAATAAATAAACAAATAAATAAATAATCACATTCCATAGAAAAGGAGAAAAATCCCTCTATAGGTACATCATACTGAAAAATCACTCATGGAAAAATACATGACCTGAATAGCCTTATAGCTATTAAATAAATTAAATGTGTAAAAACCTACACACAATGAAAACTCCAGGCCCACGTTGCCTGTCTGGTCTCAAACTCCTGGGCTCAGGCAATCCGCCCGCCCTAGCCTCCCAAAGTGCTGGAATTACAGGCATGAGCCACCGTGCCCGGCCTTAACGAGGAAACTTTGGGTGCGATGCGTGCACTGATTATTGTGATTGTAGTTTCACAGGTATATACATATGTCAACACTTACTAAATTGCACACTTTAAACATGTGCAGTTCATTGTATGTTAAGTATAACATATAACCCAATAAAGCTGTTTAAAAACTGTTCGCTGTGTGCGCATTTTTAAATGTCTGCCAATTCTATCTCCGTTAAGCTAAAAGAGGAACACCACGCAGTGCCCATCTCACATCCAAGAGACTGGTCAAAGTTACAAGCCCAATAACTGAAAGTGTCGGTGAGGAAACGGCCAGTGGACATTCGCACACATTTCTGCTAGGCGTATAAATTAACATACCATTTCGTAGACAAAATCTAGCAGTATCCTGGAATGCTGAAGTGATTATTCCAGAATCTCCTGCATATGGGCACAGTAACAAAGGAGAAAGCTCACTCATAGTGGCATAATTTGTGGTAGCAAAAGGCTGAAGACAACCTATATGCCCAAACACAGCACAGTGGTTAACTAAATTGCGGTATACTCATATACGGTAATACTCTACAACAATGAAAACCAATGAACAGGAATGATACATATGAATACAGAAGGCTTTCTGACATGCAGGGAAACCAACCTGTAAAAGAAAATCTGTGAGATATGATACCATTTACATACAGTTTAAGAACATGTGAAATAAGCTGATGTATTTCTGAGGAATACATACAAATATTAAAAGCATACCTCAGAGATATTGCAGATTCAGTTCCAGACCATGATAATAAAGTATCTCAATAAAGCAAGTCACACAAATTCTTTGGTTTCCCAGTGCATATAAAAGTTACATTTACACTATGTTGTAGTCTATTAAGTATGCAAAAGTGGCCAGGCGTGGTGACTCATGCCTGTAATCCCAGCACTTTGGAAGGCTGAGGTGGGTGGATCACAAGGTTAGGAGTTCTAGACCAGCCTGACCAACGTGGTGAAATCCCGTCTCTATTAAAAATACAAAAATTAGCCGGTCGTGGTGGTGCGTGCCTGTAACCCCAGCTACTCAGGAGGCTGAGGTAGGAGAATTGCTTGAACCCAGGGGGCGGAGGCTGCAGTGAGCAGAGATCTCGCTACTGAACTCCAGCCTGGACGACAGAGCGAGACTCTGTCTCTAAAAAAAAAAAAAAAAAAAAGTATGCAACAGCATTATGTCTAAAAAAAAATACATACCTTAATTAAAAATACTTTATTGTTAAAAAATGCTAGCAATCATCTGAGCCTTTAGTGAATCACAATCTTTTTGCTGGCAGAGGGTCTTGCCTTGACGTTCACGACCTCTGACTGATGAGGACGCTAGCTGCTGAAGGGTGAGGTGGCTGGGGCAATTTCTTAAAATAAGACAACCATGAAGTTGTCCATATCAACTGACTCCTCCTTCCATGAAAGATTTCTCTGGAGCATGTCAAGCTGTTTTGTTTAATAGCATTTCACCTACAGAATGTCCTTCCAAATTGCAGTGAATTCTCTCAAACCCTGCCACTGCATTATCCACTGAGTTTATAGAATATTCTAAATTCTTTGTTGTAATCTCAGCAATGTTCACAGCATCTTCACCAAGAGTAGATTCCATCCCAAGAAACCACTTTCTTTACTCATCAGTAAGAAGCAACTCCTCATCCATTCAAGTTTTGATCATGAGATTGCAATGCGGTCACATCTTCAGACTCCACTTTTAATTCCAGTTCTCTTGCTATTTCTACCACATCTGCAGTTCTGTCTTCTACTGAAGTCTTAAACCCTTCGAAGTCATCCATGATGACTGGAATCAACTTCTTCCAAACTCCTGTTAATGTTAATATTTTGACCTCCTCCTACGAATCACAAATTTTGTGTGTGTGGTTTTTTGTTTTGTTTCTTGTTTTTTTTTTTTTTTGAGATGGAGTCTCATTCTGCACCCAGGCTAGAGTGTAGTGGCACAATCTCAGCTCACTGCAACCTCCGCCTCCCACGTTCAAGCAATTCTCCTGCCTCAGCCTCCCAAGTAGCTGGAATTACAGGCGCCTGCCACCATGCCTGGCTAATTTTTGTATTTTTAGTAGAGACAGGGGATTTCACCATGTTGACCAGGCTGGTCTGGAACCCCTGACCTCAAATGATCCACCCGCCTTGGCCTTCCAAAGTGCTGGGATTACATGCATGAGCCACAGCGCCCAGACGAATCACAAATGTTGTTAATGGCATCTAGAATGGTGAATCCTTTGCAGAAGGTTTTCAGTTTACTTTGCCCAGATCCATCCAAGGAGTCACTATCTATGGAGTTACAGCTTTATGAAATGTATTTCTTAAATACATTAAACGTTTCCGTTGTGGAGATGGCTTCTTAAACCTCGTGAACCTTAGATTTTGGCTTAAGGGAATGTTGTGGCTGGTTTGATCTTCCATCCTGACCACTAAAACTTTCTCCATATCAGCAATAAGGCTGTTTCACTTTCTTATCATTTGTGTGTTTACTGGAATCCCTAGCACTTGTTAATTTCCTTTAAGAACTTTTCCTTTGCAACCACAACCTAGCTGTTTGGCACAAGAAGCCCAGTTTTCAGCCTCTCTCAGTTTTCGACATGCCTTTCTCACTAAGCTTAATCATTTCTAGCTTTCTATTTAAAGCAAAGGATATATGACTCTTCCTTTCACTTGAATGCTTAGAAGCCAGTATAGGGTTATTAAGTGACCTAATTTCATTATTAGTGTGATTCAGGAAATAGGGAGGCCCAAAAAGAGAGAGACAGGGAAATGGCCAGTCAGTGGAGCAGTCAGAACACACACATTTATCTATTAAATTTGACACCTTAAATGGACGTGGTTGACGCCATCAAAGATCACCGATCACAGATCACCATAATAGATACAATAATAAAGAAAAAGTTCAAAATATTGCAAGAATTACCAAGATGTAAGAATATGCTGTTGAAAAAATGATGCTAACAGACATCGGGTGCAATGGCTCACACCTATAATCCCAGCACTTTGGGAGGCCAAGGTGGGTGGATCACTTGAGGTCAGGAGTTCAAGACCAGCCAGGCCAACATGGTGAAATCCTGTCTCTACTAAAAATACAAAAATTAGCCAAGCGTGGTGGCTCATGTCTATACCAGCTACTGGGGAGGTTGAGGCAAAAGAATCCCTTGAACTTGAGAGGTGGAAGTTGCAACGAGCCAAGATCGTGCCACTGCACTCCAGTCTGGGCAACAGAGCGAGACTCTGTCTCAAAACAAACAAACAAAACAAAACAAACAAAAAACAGAAAAAAATGATGTTTGATGCATCACAAACCTTCAATATGTAAAAAAACACAGTATCTGTAAAGTACAATCAAGAGAAGTCCAATAAAATAAGGTATGCCTATAATAAAAATATAAAGAGATACAATTAAAAAAACCCCCAAAATTCTTAAGGATAACACTTACCTCTGGAGGGAAGCAGAGGAATGTTCTCAGGGAGAGGCGGCTAGCTTCCTATCTAATAACCCTTCTTTTTGTTGGCAGCAAGTGTCCTAGCAGACTGTTCTTAAGGAAATTAACAGTGCTACTCCAGTAAACACACAAATGATAAGAAAGTGAAACAGCCTTATTGCTGATATGAAGAAAGTCTTAGCGATCAGGATGGAAGATCAAACCAGCCACAATATGAAAATATATTACATTTTCTGGTACAATTCTGGTCTCTAGAGTAAAGGTCACTGGATAGACTTCCTCGAAAAGTCCTTCTGCTACTGACCTTTCCTCCTTCGTGGAATACAGATGTGATGGCTGTAGCTCCTACAGCCATTTTGTAAGCATGAAGACAAGGGCCATACCCTAAAGATGAAGGAGCAGACAGCTAGGAAGTCCCGGGTCCCGGGAACCCCTGCCTCCAAATGTCTCATTACTTGAGAGAAAAATAAACTCTTAATATCTGCCACTGTTCCTTGCATTTTCTTGTCACATGCCCTTAATCCCTAACTAAAACTGGCACACAGGAAGCTTAAATAGGACTGATAATGTTTTACCTCTGAAGCTCGCTGGTGGATACATGTGTATGCATTATATTAATCTTTAGACTATTTTTGGTGTTTTTTATGCTTTTCAATTTTTCTAAGATGCTGAAACATTTAAAACTTAAAAAAAAATTGTAGCCCAATACCTAATCCACAGTAAGATTTTGAAGACTCAGTGATAAAATAAATGAGAAATGTCTATGCTAGGAAGCTCTGAATAGGAAGTAAAAAGCAAGCTTTCTAGAGCCACCAAAGTCATAGAACGCAAACCCAGTTTTTTCTGACTCCCCAGGTCCAAGCATTTCCCACTCCACCCCAAATTACTGAGCACAACTTTGCTTTGAAGATTAAAGCTTTCTCATAATCAACTGGTTCTGGTTTATAAACTTAAACACAATGAGAATAGAGCAGAGGTTAAAGTGCTGTTTGAATATAAAAAGGCTCCTACTTTCTTTAAGAAAGTCTATTTAAAAAAACATCACAGGCTGTAACTGGATTTTGGTGTGAAAAGCATCTTCTGGCTCTTAAAAAGCCTAATTGGTGTTAGTTTATGACATAAACTGGCACCTGAATCGCTGTTAGGGGTTTAATGAGTTGTCATGCTTGATAAGAAACTCTCACGTTATCTATTACTCTACCACACGAAATAGGGAAGCTTTGTTTAATCTTGACAGCCCCCACTTAATTCTCTCTAACGGCCTTCTGTTCAACCACAGTTGTCTTCAGATTGTTGGGAATAAATCAATCTGCGTCAGCTCTGAGTAGATCAAATTTATTACACTCTGAAAATCAGTTACTTCCTGGCAGGTAAACAAATGAATAAAAAGAAAGATAGTACGTAATGGTATGAAAATTTATATATATAGTGTATATATTTATATTACATACTATGTATATGTTTATACATATTTGTATATTATATAATATACATTTATATTTATGTACTATATATAATACATTTAATATATGTAATATCATATGCATATATTATATAATTTATATGTATATATTATATATCATATGTATATATTATATAATATTATATATAAATTATATAATTTAATATTATATATTTAATATTATATTTTATATTTAAATATATATAATATAATATATTAAATATAATATAAATATATATTAAATATATTTTATATATTTAAATATAAAATCTTACAATCTAAAACATATGACAAAAATGAAGTGCTTTCAAAAACTGCACCAGGATAAAATAAAAACAAAGAAAAACATTTGGATCTAATAGAAATTATCTATTAAAATTCATCTCTGGCAAGACATTATATAACATATATGTTAATTAGATTATGTATTAATATACTAGCTCTATTATTTAATATAATATATAATTACATATTAACACATTATATAATGTATAAATATGTCAATATATTAATGACATATATCTATTTCTGCCTCTCTAGTCATAAACTCCAAACTTTCTTGCCATTCAGATTTGTAAACTGAAGACGGATAGCAAAATGATGGTTAGTTAAGCAAATTCAACATGTTCAAACCTTCATAAATTCGGTATAGTGTGAATTTATGATCTAATTTTTTTTTACTATCCTATTATTCTATTCATCGTGAAAAATATTTCTTTGAAAAGTTACTGGATTTCTTTACATGCCGCTATGGACTGAATGTTTGTGTCACTCCCAAATTCGCATGCTGAAATCCTAACCCCCAGTGATGCTGTCCTGCAGTGTGATCCTGACCTCAGGAGACGTCTGTCCCCAGCTGAGCCAATCACCTTTACTCTTTGGGTGAAATTGAAACTTACAATATTTTGATGTCAACGCACCTCATTCAAGAGCTGAGCTGTGAAATCCTGCGAAGGCATGGCAGGGGCAGTCCTGTGCGTGCACCAAAACCCAGAAAGCCAGTCTTTGGCAAAGGAACAAAGAGAAGCAGCAGCAGCAGAGAACAGAAGGCCATGTGGTCCCAGCAATGGTAAAATCACTGATGGCCACCTTTCCTGGTCACTGATGGCCACCTTTCCTGGTCACTGATGGCCGCCTTTCCTGGTCACTGATCCCCATGCCTAGACCCTCCTCCAGGTCTGACTGCACTTCCTGCCCCTGGATTCTCAATCTTCCCAAGTGTCAACAACCCCAGCCATCTCATACATTCATGAATCCCCCCTTCCCCAAAATCCACGTGTCCACTCGCCCTCCTGCTCCTAATATGAACACACTTCCCGTTTTCCACAGGGAGCCTGTGGTTCTTTCTTTATTTAGTTCTTCTCCCTGTGAGAGCCCCCTCCCTTTTTTTTTTTTTTTTTTTTTTTAATGTCTCCCTTTCATAGAGTGTAGCCTTCTCAGGTTATCCAATCCTGTTTGGTGACCGATCCAGGAAAAGAGGATATGAAGCTGGCCCTCCAGTGTGGCTTGGGGAGAACCTGGGTAAGAATGACAAGCTGGGTAATGAATGGCAGCTCTGGTTGCTTGCAAGGGTGATCCTGGTCATCGCGAGAAAGTCAGTCTCACAGGGGTCTTGGTAGCCCTCCTTTCCAACTGACAGCCCTCTGAGGCTCTGCACACAGACTTTTTTATTTCTTTGTACACTATGGCTTTTTCGGGTGGAAGAAAACAGAGAGACGCTTAGTTCCTAAACTGCATCTCGGTGACGGAGGCGCACACTCGGGTATGCTGTGGCTTTTGAACCCACCCATTTGAGGCTTTAGAGGCTCTGTTTGATGACAGATGAAAAAATATTGATTTTAAAACCGGCTCCATCTCTAGATCATTTCGACAGAGTGTTTTCAAGCCAAACCAAACACCAGATGAAGCCCTCTTAGTTCAAGGCAACTTTATTTTGTCAGCAGCTGCTTGTTAGCCGTGGATCTGTTGTGGTGAACACACACAGGGGGGCCTCTCTTTCCCCATCATGAGACGGGCCACCCATGCTAAAAGCAGTCACATTTAATACACTGAGGGAAGGGGCATCCAATTTCTAAACCTGAGGTCTACAAATCTGATTAAACAAATTAAAGGGACATGCGCACATTATAAGCAGATTCTTCATCTTACAAAAGCATCCAGTGCAGGGTCCCTCTAAGGTCCTCCTGCGTATTCTATTTTTAAAAATCCAATTTCACAGAACCTTCTCCACAGCTGACAGGCAGCGGCCAAAAGGGAGAACACCAGTTTTCTTTGGCCCCACAATGGGCCCAAGTGAAAAAAATGTTAAAATGTAGCATAGGCAGGTTCCGTGGCTCATGCCTGCAACCCCAGCACTTGGGGAGGCCGAGGCGGGAGGATCACTTGAAGCCGGGAGTTTGAGACCAGCCTGGGCAACATAGTGAGACCCCTGTCTCTACAAAAAAAAAAAAAAAAAAAAAAAAAAAATTCTTTTAATTAGGCCGGCATGGTGGTGCGTGCTTGTAGTCCTAGCTATTCAGGAGGCTGAGGTGGGAGGATGGCTTGAGCCCAGGAGTTAGAAGCTGCAGTGAGCCGTGACTACAGCACTGCACTCCAGCCTGGGCAACAGAGAGATCCTGCCTCCAAAAAAAGAAAAAAATGTAAGTCAGATTCAGAAAAAGGTAAGTCAGATTCACTGTAAAACATCTGCTCCCAGGAAGCCGCAGGCAAATGTGACTTATTCTAGACTAAGGTGAACAGTTTCCTCCTGGACATAAAGCGGCAAAAACGGGGTCAAATGATCTCTAATGGGTCCCTTCTGGCATTGGAATTGCATCATTTTTATGACGACTATACCAGTGATGCTCATGTATTAATCACAGACATTCTCTCAGGGTAACCTTCTTACAAGCAATGAGTATGCATCCTTTTTTTTTTTTTTTTTTTTTTTTTTTTGAGACAAGGTCTCACTCTGTTGCCCAGGCGGCAGTTCAGTGGCACAATCACGGCTCACTGCAGCCTCGACCTCTGAGGCTCAAGCAATCCTCCTCCTCCTACCTCAGCCTCCTGAGTAGCTGGGACTACAGGTGCATGCCACCATGCCTGGCTAATTTTTCTATTTTCTGTACAGATGGGGTCTCCTTACATGGCTCAGGCTGGTGGATGAACTCCTGGCCTCAAGCAATCCTCCCACCTCAGCCTCTCAACATGCTAGGATTACAGGCATGAACTACCACACCCTGCCTCAATATGTATCTTTATGTGTCTACTTGTTAGGATGTTAGGGCATTTTTGCAATAGATATATTTTCCAGAAGTCTAACACCCGTACAATAAAATTAATTCACTCATTTGCTTCATTATATGAAAACAGCTAGACACATTCAGCAGATTTAGAAGGTATGTTTGGGACAGCATGGTGTAAAATCCAGGTTATGTGGCACATATGAAATCTGCATGGCAGGGGCACGGTGGGGGTGCTCTGCAAGACGCCTGAAAGAATTGGAAGTTGGTTCAGCTCTGGACCAGCTGAAACGCATATAATGATACGTCCACAGGACTGGTGATTTGGGAAGGACACGCTGTCCATACTGAGAAGCTGTGGATGTAGTCAGTTGTGGTCTTAAATAAGAGTCTCAAACTGAAATTCACAAGGGCAAAATGCTGCAAATTATGGGAGTGATCTGTAACAATGCTGCATCTCACGTGGGTAGTTCCACGCAAACTACTCTGGGGCTGTGGCAGCAGAGATGCATTTAAGAACAGTGAGCCAGGTGCGGTGGCTCACATCACTGGGAGGCTGAGGCGGGAGGCTCACTTGAGGTCAGGAGTTCGAGACCAGCCTGGCCAACATGGCAAAACCCCGTCTCTACTAAAAATACAAAAAAAATTAGCTGGGTGTGATGGTACAGGCATGGTGGAGTACGCCTGTAATCCCAGCTACTTGGGAGGCTAAGGCACGAGAATCACTTGAAACTAGGAGGCAGAGGTTGCAGTGAGCCGAGATCATAACTCTGTACCCCAGCCTGGGCAACAGAGCAAGACTCTGTCTCAAAAATTAAAAAAATAAAATAAAAACAGTGAGTGATTCCCTTGACACATGCCGGGAAAGGCAGCCAGCAAAATAATAAATCAGACAAAACTAAGCAATTAAGGGCACCTATGGAAGTTCAGGATACCAACGTAACCCTTGAGATCAAAGTTATAGACACCTACAGTGCTCTCCCAAAAGCGTGTTTTTTTTCCCCTAGAGAGTGTTAAACATTCATATTAAATGATGTCATCAATTTTCCACATCTTACTTCTAAAAGTTTTAGATTCAATCCCCTGAAAAAATGTTTATCTTCAAGAACTAGAATCAGGGTAAGTAAGGTAGGACCCTATTATAGCACCTCATGGGTGACCAACTAAGTCAGCCCAGGGCTGAGTGGTTTCCTAGGATGTGGGACTTTTCAGTGCTAAAACCAGAACTGTCCTGGGAAAACCAGGCTGGTTGGTCACCCTAATTATTCCAAAGTATAACTGCAAGCATTACTACAAATTTGAAGGGCCCAATATAATGCAGTTGGCCCACAGGGTTTGCCTACCAGAGCAGCACAGGCAGATCTTACTTACGTGAGGAAAATAAAACCCACAAAATTGAATCTCTCTACTGGCTTCCCTTTGAATGTTTTGTATTTTACAGATAGAGCCTCAGATCCTGGGCACGGATATTCCACATGGATCCTGTCTGTACCTCTTGTATTCATACCGGGCAAATTGCAAAGGGAAGACTGCTAAGCGAAGGCTTGTGCCTGCACAAATTCTTCCTAGCAGGCGCACTGGGGGCCTCAGTAGCGGAAGCGTTATGAGTAACACTTTGCATCCACAACGGACTTCATGCCTTTCAGACGATCTGCTAGACCAGTCCTAATGGCAACCTTTTAAAAAAGGATGACAAGTCCTTCTAGCACGCTGTCACATGTTGCCAGATTAAAACACTGCGTAATTATTTACAGGAGATGGTGGGGTGTCAGAGCATTTGGTTGGAAAGACCATGTTTCCAAATAAATTTAAGAGATAGCTACAGCTGCTCTAAAACAGAGCAAAATATATGGCAACAAAAGGCAGAAGAAGAACACGTTACTGAGGCAAATCATGCAATTAAGTACCCACATTTTGTCATAGAGCATTCTGGCTGTCCCTGCCTCTCCAGGCAAGCTTCTGGAATATTCTGAATAGAGCTGGAGAGTCAAAGAGAAAACAAAGCCCCTTTCTATCCCCCATACTTTTGCTTCCTGCAGGAAAAGGGACACAGTGCCACGCAGTTGAATACCATGCCAAATGAGGATAAAGGAAAACAGCCATGACATCACTCCATTACTGCCACCCCCAGCGTGCCTCACAGGCCCTGCAATTTATAATCTTATTTAATCCTCCAAGCAACCCAGGAATACAGATATCATCGCCCCTGCTGTACACATAAGGAAGCAGAGGCTCACTGGGGTCCAGGAGCATGCCTGTGGTCAAATAGCTCCTAAATGACATTGAGTTTTAAACCCAATCTCCAAAAAGCCTGTATGTATTGAGTGCCTATGATGTGTCATCAGACAGTGAGGCAGGTACTTGGGATACAATCAGATAAATGGCAGAGAACCTATCCAAGAAGCCCACAAGCCGGAAGTGAATATAAGAAACGCCATTACTCACAACCATGACAATTACGGAGTGCCTGTTACATGCCTGGCATTGTTCCCATTCATGACTTCAGTTCAGCCTCCCACCAGCCCACTGACCAAGGCACTATTTTCCATGATGTCTTAACTTTCCGACTCTAAAACCCAAATTCTTCACCATTAGACCAAGTGCCTGAGATCAGTGGCAAGAGATGAAAGCCCGGCCAAGGCACCGTGTTAATGAAGTAGACTGATTACGTTGTTTACAAGTAGAAGGAATCGCCAAAAACTGGTACTTCCGGAGAAGGGTTCAGGAAGAAGGCAGGAACTGCAGCTGAATCTAATAAGAAGGCACGATGATGATGATGATGATGAAAATGATAGCAATGACAACAGCAATAACAAAAATAGAGGCTGGGTGCGGTGGCTCATGTCTGTAATTCCAGCACTCTGGGAGGCAGAGGCGGGAGGATTGCTTGAGCCCAGGAGTTTGAGACCAGTCTGGGCAATAGAGCAAGACCCCACCTCTACAAAAAATTTAAAAATTAGCTGGACATGGTGGCATGTGTCTGCAGGCCCAGCTACTCAGGAGGCTAGGGTGGGAGGATCACTTGAGCCCAAGAAGTAGAGGCTGCAGTGAGGTATGATTGCACCACTGCACTCCAGCCTGGGCAACAGAGGAAGACCCTGTCTCTAAAAAAAAAAAAAAAAAAAAAAAGACAAAAAAAAAAAGCTAGAGAACCAGATTTAAAGCAGAAGCAATCCCAAAATCACATGCAAAACTGCTCCCAGGGAGAAACACAAGCCCAGGCATAGAGCACTGCTTGATGGCAGGTGCTGGACAATAATAATGCTGGGATCCCCGCCTCTGCTGCCACTTTCCTCACCAGCATGGATCCTGCCTTCTCCTTTGTGTCACTCTCTAAAGGCTGAAAGTCTGGGTCAGGTGAGTCTGAGTACTTGGGCCTGGGATGCATACCTGAGTCCTAACTGCAAAGAAAGAAAGAGGCCATCAGGCCATCTAGCTTCCATCATGCAGGTGGTGTATACCACAAAGCAGGTGAATATATTCAGGGGGTGATACGATTTGTCTCTGTGTTCTCACCTAAAGCTCATCTCAAATTGGAATCCCTGTGTGTCAAGGGAGGGACCTGGTGGGAAGTGATTGGATCATGGGGTCGGGGGGTGGTGCGGTTATCCCACGCTGTTCTCATGACAGTGTGTGAGTTCTCACAAGACCTGATGGTTTAAAAGTGTTGGGCAGTTGCCCCTTGTGCTCTATCTCTCCTGACGCCTTGTGAAAAAGATGCTTGCTTCTCCTTTGCCTTCTGTCATGACTGTAAGTTTCCTGAGGCTCCCCAGCCATGTGGAACTGTGAGTCAATTAAACCCACCTCAGGTAGTATCTTATATCAGTGTGAAAACAGACTAATACCGGGGGAAACTCTCCAGAGGTCAGAAGGGAATACCAAAGTACTGGGAGGTCAGAAAGGACAAATGGCCACCCACTGAAAGCTCCTTGTTCTGTCTTTTCTAAATGAAGTCATCCTTCCAACGGCAGCTGTGGGGTCCACATCTGTGGATTCAACTGTTGATTGAAAATATTCAGAAAAACATTCCGTGATGTTTCAAAAAGCAAAACTTGAACTTGCTGTGTGCTGAGTATGACGCTGAATCCATGAGAATAAAGTGATGTGTAGCACTGTATTGGGTATAAGTAATCTAGAGATGATTTAGAGTATACAGGAGGGTGTGCACAGGTTATACACAAATACCATGCTATTTTATATCAGGGACCTGAGGCCTGGTGGATCCTGGTACCCTTGGGAGGGTGCTGGAACCAATCCCCCACGGATACCAAAGGATGATGATAACTGGTTGCTAAATTTGCCCTTCACAGGTAGAAACAATTTTACATGTCTCAGAAAGAACAAAGAGTTTAAGATGGTGATGCTGAGATTCTGGACAAGATGGACACGGTGATCTCTACTGGAATCTGGGGACTGCTGTACTATGGTCATATGCTACTGCTGGGGGCCTAGTGTTCCCAGGGTGTGCCGGGGGCCTTGCTGTACCGATATGGTCATACGCTACTGGGGGCCTGCTGTTGCTGGGGTTCATTGTCAGGAAGCCTAAGCATTGAAAACGACAAAACTGTCTCCTGTTCAGAAGTACTTAGAATCTCCTGCATCATGTGCCAAGTGTTTAGAGATCCCTAGATAACGGACTCTGGGGACAGTTTTTAATTTACTGATAAGTAAAGTTATAAAATGTGACATCTTTGAGTACTGCTGCCCTAGTCTATTAAACAAAGAGAAGCAATTCCCAGGCCAGGATCATCCTATTAACCCAAACCTGATCATGCTGATGTGGCCCAGGGCTGGCAGGATGGCCTCGACTGTAACTAGGCATCTCTTGCTTCCATTTGCAGACAGTTGCCTTTGCCCTGGTGGAGACATACAGACAGGTCATTTTGTACAATGTAGGTACAGATCCAAAGGGCGTCTTAGGATGGCTGTCATCAAATTCCAGTGAAGAACACCTGTCTTCTCCTTCAGTACCTATTTCCCCAGTTTACATGCAGCCTTCACCCATCAGAAGGCAGCAGATAAGAGTTCCCCCTCAGATGGCTTTAAGTCGGCAAATGGGTAGAAAACAGGCCAAGCTGTGTGGTGGCAGGCACCTGTAATCCCAGTTACTTGGGAGGCTGAGGCAGGAGAATTGCTTGAACCCAGGAGGCGGAGGTTGCAATGAGCCGAGATCATGTCACTGCACTCCAGCCTGGGAGACAGAGCCAGACTGTCTCAAAAAAAAAAAAAAGAAAAGAAAAGAAAAGAAAAAGAAAAGAGGCCAAGTTCTGAGTTTCTGAGATGGGCTGGAACCACAGGGTCACTACCCATCAGTTGGGCGGTGCCGGGCAAGTTGTTTGACCTGACAGTTTGGTCATCTGCAAAAAGGGATAAAGGTGAAATTATTTCATAATAAAACAGCAATATTTGCAGCTCTATACTATGACGAGTAGTATTTACATTAGTAACAAGCTCTTCCCAATTTCTAGTGGCCGCTTAGGTTTACCCAATGATAATGAATCAATCAGGGAAAACGGTGTCCCGGGAAGTGACTAGTTAACCAGAAATAAATGAAAGCTATGGATACCAGCAATGGAACTACACTTACTAAAATTACTTCCTATTTTTCAAAAGTTTGGGCTATTACAATCTTTAGATAAAATATTAGTGATTAAAAATGTGGGCCGGGCACAGTGGCTCACGGTATAATCCCAGGACTTTGGGAGGCCGAGGTGGGCGGATCACTTGAGGTCAGAAGTTTGAGACCAGCTTGGCCAACATGGCGAAACCTCACCTCTACTAAAAATACAAAAATTAGCTGGGCGTGGTGGCGTCTGCCTGTAATTCCAGCTACTCGGGAGGCTGAGGCATGACTTGAATGCAGGAGGTGGAGGTTGCAGTGAGCTGAGATGGCACCACTGTACTCCAGCCTGGGCGACAGAGCGAGACTGTGTCTCAAAAAAAGAAAAAAAGAAAAAAAAAGTGAACAACGTCAGCCCAATAGGAAAGGTAAATTTATTTTTTTAAAAATGGGAACAATCGAAGAGGAGTTACAGTCTTAAAATAAACAGATCCTCGGCTAATTGAGAGGACAGCCTGGGGTCTGCCCAAGGGCAGGGAACTGGGCCTCTCTCTTCTGCTTAGTTCCCTGGGACTTAAATTTCCACATTAAAAATACTCTCTCACTAATTTTTACTTCTTTGTCGGGGGAAGAGGGTAACACCAAGGAGATGGTGAATTCGATTTCTTGGACCGCTAGGGATATTATTTAGTAATGGAGGTAAAAATATGATATTGTACTAGTTATTCCATATGTCAGGGCAAGAATCTAATTTCCACTTTCCTTAATGTTATCATTTGAATAAAGTGATTCAAATTAATCAACAATCTACTTCTAAAAATGTATCTCATAGTATAATACAAAGTAGTAGCAGTAGATACATAAAACGTGGTACATCCATATGGTAGAATATTATTCAACAACAGCTGCAACATGGATGAACCCCGAAAACATCACAGGAAGTGAAAGAAGTCAATCCCAAGGGGCCGCATACTGTATATTCCATTAATATGAAATATCCAGAATAGGCAAATCTACACACAGACAGTGGATTAGTGGCTGCCTAGGACTGGAGTGGGAGGTGAAGGGAAATAGGGAATGACAGCTAACAAGGATGGAGTTTCTTTTTGGGTTGATAAAAATGTTTTGTTTTGTTTTGAGACAGGGTTCCACTCTGTCCTCCAGGCTGGAGTGTAGTGGCACAGTAACAGCTAACTGTAACCTCCGCCTCCTGGGCTCGGGCAATCCTCCCACCTCAGCCTCCCCAGTGGCTGGGACTACAGGTCCACACCACCACACCCAGCTAATTAAAAAATTTTTTTTTCTGTAGAAATGAAGTCTTGCACCAGGTACAGTGGCTCACGCCTGTAATCCCAGCACTTTGGGAGGCCAAGGTGGGTGGATCACTTGAGGTTGGGAGTTCAAGACCAGCCTGGCCAACATGGTAAAACCCCATCTCTACTCTAAAAATACAAAAATTAGCCGGGTGTGGTGGTGGATGCCTGTAATCCCAGCTACTTGGGAGGCTGAGGCAGGAGAATTGCTTGAACCTGGGAGGTGGAGGTTGCAGTGAGCTGAGATGGCGCCATTGCACTCCAGCCTGGGAAAGAAGAGCGAGACTCCATCTCAAAAAAAAAAAAAAAAAAAGAAAGAAATGAGGTCTCGCTATGTTGCCCAGGCTGGTCTCAAACTCCTGGCGTTCACGCTATTCTCCCAAGGCCTGCCTTGGCCTCCCAAAGTGCTGGGGTTACAGGCATGAGCCCACCATGGCTCGCCTTGATAAAAATGTTTTAATACTGATTTTGGTGATCATTACACAACTCAGCAAATACACAAAAGACCAATGAATGGAAATGGATGAGTGGCATGGTATGGAATTCAATCTCAATAGAGTCATTATTAAAAATAGAACAGAAGTAATCATAGTTACTGGGCTGTATTAAACACCAGCCAATATTCTAAGCACTTTTATAGATTATTTCATTTAAGTCTTATGAGAAACCTATGAAGCGAGTACCATTATTATCTGCATTTTACAGATAAGGAAATTCAGCTACAGAGAGATTAGATAACTTACCCAAAGCTATTTGGCCAGGAAACAAGAGAGCCAGGATCTGAATTTAAGACATCCGACATCACAGGCCAGTTCTCAACTGCTGCCCATGTACACAAACGTACGGACTCCAGGAGGGGCCCTGCGGTGCTGGCTCTGGCAGGACTTTGGACACAGTGTGAACCTCAAATATTAAATTGGTGCCAAGGTAACTGCAGTTTCTGCCATTGAAAGTAATGGCAAAACTGCCATTACTTGAGCACCAACCTAATGCAAGCTGGTATTTTGTCCACTGAAAAAAGTGAAACACATCTGCATATCCTGCTATGGAAAGACCAGGACAACAACAAGGTATTTAAACATTGTGTCTTTTTTGCTCCCATTTGCATTTTTTTTCTTTTTTTTACAAAAAGCTACACATGCAAGTGTATCCACACTTGACAAGTTTCCCTAATTTTTCATGAAAAAGCATTAACTGTACCTTTCTCTGAGAAGTAGGTCAATGGTGGCACAGGCATTAAGGTTTTTTCTGGATATCTTTGGTACTATTTTATTATTTTATTTTATTTATTTTATTTTATTTTTTGAGATAGGATCTTGCTCTGTCACCCAGGCCGGAGTGCAGTAGTGCAGTCTCAGCTTACCGCAATCTCTACTTCCCAAGTTCAAGCGATTCTCGTGCCTCAGCCTCCCAAATAGCTGCGATTGCATGCACATGCCACCACACCCAACTAATTCTTGTATTTTTTTGTAGAGAGGGATTTCACCATGCTAGCCAGGCTGGTCTCAAATTCCTGAGCTCAAATGATCTGCCCACCTTGGCCTCCCAAAGTGCTGAGATTACAGGCGTGAGCTACCACACCTGGCCAAATGTTTGAACTTTTTGTACAGTTGGGGTTTTGCCATGTTGCCCAGGCTAGTCTCAAACTTCTGACCTCAAGTGATCCTTCTGCCTCGGCCTCCCAAAGTGCTGAGATTACAGGTGTGAGTCACTGCACCTGGCCTGACTTGATTTTTTAATAAACCATGAGCCTGGTTGGGGCCACCCGGTCCTGCTCCAGTTTCAATGAAGCCTTCTCTAACTCACCCACTTCCCACCTTCTTGGGTATCACAGGCTCAGAGCCACCATTTTGTTTTATTTGTACCTCTTGATGCCTCATGACTCTGCCTGACTAGCCTGTAAGTTTCCTGAGGACAGACACCGTATTTGTTTCTTGCTAAGCAGGGGCAGACACATAAGGCAGATCCCCTCGGTTCCCATCAGAGAAACAAATGAGTAAATGAATTAAAGTCAAACAACTTGACCTCAACTGCCAGCCTCAAGGTCATGAGCAGTGACTGGTGGAACAGAAGAGTGTCACGCTGTAAACCATGTCTGTCAGACGAACCTATGCCCCCGCTAGCACTGGGAACACTGTGACTTAAGAAGTCTGGAGTGGAACTCAAGTAAATGATTTATTCCTTTGATTAAACACATTAACTTTCATCTAGTCCCAGAGAATTTATGGAGCCATAATCCCTTCCATCTCTGATGCTGTTCATTATCTCTTCCTAATTAACGAAGGTATGTAAATTCATTGATCTAAAACTTTGCAGGCATAAACGTTACTCAGGTAGTGATCCAGCCCCACACTGCTAACATATCAAGCTAGATCACGTCCTACCAGTTTTTAAATTATACATGTTATTAGACAAGATTCATTTAATTTTGCATCTAACAGCTACAGCTGATTATGTTGGCTGCTAGATATTTATAGCAACTCTGTTGAATCTGTACTGTTAGCCTGCTTAGGATACAATTAATAAAAGATATTTAACTATCTGACATAATAGGCGGCTTTAGTATGATATAAAATATGCTTTAATGTGCTTTTGAAAAAAAAATTAAAAAGGGTATATTATCCAAGTGAAATTTCTTCCATTGCTACCTTGCAGATCAATACAAAATTTCTTCACAAGAATATTTATGGATGATGACAGTGGTATTTCACTCCAATAATATATAAAGAAAGAAGGGAACAGTAAATATTTCCTACAAACCAAATAACACATATTGAATAGACTCCACTATGGCTTTCCAATAAACTACTTAGGAACTGGGGAAAAACCATACAGAATTTGAAACATGCAGGTGACTTTCTAACTTCTGGGTTTGCGAAATATATGTCCTCACCCATTCTGGCATTCAAATGCTCCATTTTCCAACCTCTCATTATTGTTTTTCATTCCACATTCTGATCACTTGACCAATTACCTGATAATTGAACCCCTTTGGGATCATGCTCCTTTTTAGTGCTTCATTTAGTTGCAGAAAATAGGCCCATCAAGGAGGCAAAATGTTCTAACTCCAGGAAATGAGTGTTTAAAGCAAAAACAACAATGAAAGAGAAGATGTAAATATTCCAGTCAGCTAAGCACAAGCTAGAAAGACACTCGCTTTGTCTATGGCACGTTGATTGGCCAGGGGATTGTGCAAACTTCTGCAGAAGACGTTCATTAGTTCCAGAAAACCCCAAGGGGAGGCAGAGGCAGGTGGATCACCTTAGGTCAGGAGTTAGAGATCAGCCTGGCTAACATGGTGAAACCCCAACTCTAAAAGAAAAAAAAAAAATAGCTGGGCATTGTATTAGTCCATTTTTGTGCTGCTGATAATGACATACCTGAGACTGGGAAGGAAAAGAGGTTTAATTGGACTTACAGCTCCACATGGCTGGGAGGCCTCAGAATCATGGCAGGAGGCAGAAGGCACTTCTTACATGGTGGCGTCAAGAGAAAAATGAGGAAGATGCAAAAGCAGAAACCCCTGATAAAACCATCAGATCTCGTGAGACTTACTCACTACCATGAGAACAGTATGGGGGAAACCACTCCCATAACTCAATGATCTCCCACTGGGTCCCCCCCACAACACATGGGAATTATGGAAGTACAATTCAAGTTGAGATTTGGGTGGGGACACACAGCCAAACCATATCAGGCCTGGTGGCGGGCACCTGTAATCCCAGCCACTTGGGAGGCTGAGGCAGGAAAATTGCTTGAACCAGGGAGGCAGAGGTTGCAGTGAGCGGAGATCATGCCACTGCACTCCAGCCTGGGCGCAGAGCAAGACTCCGTCTCAAATAAAAACAAAAGCAAAAACAGAAAACCCCAAGGAAGCACAAAGGGTGGAAGCATGCTCTAGCACTCTTCTGCTCAGAGGGCTGGTCTGGTGTCTCTGATCAGACTGCCATAGCCGATTTGCCTAACAGCCTCTACGGTCATGGTCTGCTACGAGGGACAGCATCCACAGGTGGGAGCAGAACACAAAAGCATTCAGATCCCAAATCATTTTGGCTCCATGGTTGTTCAGAGGTCCTCATTTTTCTTTTGAGTCATGGAGCCTGTATCCATCATGTGCTCCAGGGAACCAATAGGAGATACACAGATATGTAAGAGGAGGCTTAGTATGGGAATGGGTTCACATGGTCACAGGAGCCAAGAAGTCACGCCACCTGCCACGTGTGAGCTGGGGGTTTCATTCAATCTAAATCCAAAGGCCTGAGAATCAGAGAAACTGATGGTGTTAGTACTGGTCTAAATCTAGAGGTCTGACAACCAGGAGTGCCGATGTCCAAGGGCAGGAGAAGGTAGACGTCTCAGCCCAAACAGGAGGCAAATTCATCCTTTCTCCATCTTTTTGTTCTATTCAAACCTTCAATGCATTGGATGATGCCTGCCCACAATACTGAAGGCAGATCTTCTTCACTCAGTCACTGATTTAAATACTAATCTCTTTCAGAAACACCCTCACGGACACACCCAGAAATCATGTCTTCCCAGCTAGCTGGGCACCTCTCAGCCCAGCCTGGCAGACACGTAAACTGAACCATCACCAGGTCCTCGAAGGTTCTGATGAGAGCTATGGACCTTCTCCCCACTGCAGTCCACAGAGCATCCTCACGACCTCAAGCATCTATGCAAATACATTGGACTTTGCAGAGCTGACAGGGCCCAGTGGCTGGATGAAGCCCATCCATGGAGTTCACACCCAGGTGAAGAAGCCTACACCTAGAAATTGCCCTACTGGGGTG
This sequence comes from Chlorocebus sabaeus, assembly GCF_047675955.1. Classification (NCBI taxonomy): domain Eukaryota; kingdom Metazoa; phylum Chordata; class Mammalia; order Primates; family Cercopithecidae; genus Chlorocebus; species Chlorocebus sabaeus. Next base: position 12,324,261 of record NC_132908.1, read on the forward strand.
CAGTGGCTCATGCCTGTAATCCCAGCACTTGGAAGGCTGAGGTGGGTGGATCATGTGAGGTCACGAGTTTGAGATCAGCCTGGCCAGCATGGTGAAATTCCATCTCTACTAAAAATACAAAAATTAGCTGAGTGTGGGGGTGGGCACCTGTAGTGCCAGTTACTTGGGAGGCTGAGGCGAGAGAATCGCTTGAACCGAGGAGGAAGGTTGCAGTGAGCAGAGATCACACCACTGCACTCCAGCCTGGGCGACAAATTGGGACTCATTAGGAAAAAAAAACAAAAAAAACAAAAAAAACTGCCCTATTGGACACTGTACTACTTAGTGCCCCAGAAGGAAAGTTTTATAAAAATTTTCTTTAAAGATGAGATTTTCCAGGAAAAGCTGTATTCCTCTTAGATATGGATAAGATCTTGTTTATTTGACAAACTCTCTCTGGCTGAACCTTCGACTGAATTATATCAACCACAGGGACTCTTAAGATCTTACTACCTGTTTCGGCCCCTGGTTTTGTCTTCCTATATGAACTTTTATTTTCTTCGGTCCTGATATATTTCTTCTCTGCTGTGTGTTTTTGTTCATTTTAAGCTTTCTCAAATGCAAGATTATGCTTTTTATTTTTAACCTAATCAAAAGGCAACTGTTAACTTGTCCCTATTATTGAGCTCCTGCTACTTCTTTTCATTGAATAATCAAATATTCGCATTTTTCTAGCTACAGTTAAGGCTTTTGGCCTTCAATTAAAGGTAGAGTTTCACTGTTGAGTTTATACTTTGGTCAATTAAAATAGCCACATGTTGACTATGAAAAGGTAGCTCCAACAAGTCAAAGAAGAAGAGTATGTGCGTATGTGCACACAGGTGTGGGCTTTTAATCTGGGGTCATGGCGATCTGGGGTTCATCCTGTGAACTTGGATGGGAAGAAACCAGTTTTTTCATGAACTTCTGATATTTAATATTTCCTTCTATTATGAAGTTAGTAGAAATTACAGAGGTATTAACATCCCCCTTGAATTTTGCACCAACAGAAATCACATGGATTTTTTTTCCCCATCACATCACACTTGTTGCAGATTAATTCAGGGTGTGGTTTAAACTCATTGCCATTTTTTCTTTTCTTTTTTTTTTGAGACAGAGTTTCACTCTTGTGGCCCAGGCTGGAGTACAATGGCACGATCTCCGCTCACTGCAACCTCTACCTCCCAGGTTCAAGCGATTTTCCTGCCTCAGACTCCCAAGTAGCTGGGATTACAGGCACACGCCCCCACGCCTAGCTAATTTTGTATTTTTAGTAGAGACAGGGTTACACCACATTGGTCAGGTTGGTCTTGAACTCCCGACCTCAAGTGATCCACCCGCCTCAGCCTCCCAAAGTGCTGGGATTACAGGTATGAGCCACCATGACTTGCCTTAAATTCACTGCCATTTTGAAACCATGACAGTTATCAGCTCCATGAGATTGTGTTATATAACTGACCAACACATGAATATTACTACATCCAATAATTTAAAAAATATTTTGAAAACCATATTTCACGAATATTCTATTCATATTTCAATAGAATTGGTTTCCTCAAAAATCCTAGGAACTTTATGTTATGTATTTAGAAATATTATTCTGAGACGGGATCCAGGGGTTTCAGCAACTTGATGAAGGAATCCGAGGCACAAAATGGGTTACGACGCCGAGACTTGGAATAAAGGACTGACAGCAGCCAGTGTGGCTCCTCTGCTGGGTCGCCACGTAGAAAATGCTGGCAGGGGTGGAAGGGCGATCACACACCTAATCAGAAACAACTTTTTAAGTAATGTTCCCAGTTCCCTAATTAGTCATATAAGGTAAATTAGTTCCAACCACTTTTAATCAGCCTCAGCAGAAGGGCGGCATTGTCACTGATTGCCTGGATGCTTTCACCGGGCTCATAATGGATGTGAAGGAGTACAGGAGCCAGGGGGCTCGGCTGATTGCTCCCGGGTTACTGCTCAGCATTCGGCCCACACACGGCCTGCGGAAAATCTGAGCACAGACAGCCCCGGCCCATTCCAGACACTGGTGATATTTCAACTACAGCATCACTTTCTTGCACGCATAGAACTCCCCTTTAATGTTTCTCTGTGTTAAACTGTAGGGTAAATTGTCTTTAAATCCTGGCATTTCTTGGAGCCTGGAGTAGACACTTAAACATAACAACTCAAGGCTAATGATACAGCCGCGGAAATATACGTGATTTAACTGAGCCTCTTTAAAAACAAAACCAAACAAAACAAACACATCCTACTTTAATATGAACAAAAGGGTTTCTGTTCAATGGAAACGTTCTGAGTATCTATGACATGGTAGGCGGTGCAGGAACTTACTGCTTACATGACAGGATGGAGGCTGTTGGTTACAAACAAGAGATAGCATGGAAGAAAAGTGCTGGTCAGTCCCTGTCCCCGAGAGATGTTCCCCAGAGAGCTACTAAGAGAACTGGCCCTTGTGCTCTCAGTGCAAATGACGCTGAGGCAGATTCCAAACCCAGGCAACCCACTTCAAGCCTAAAGAAATACTTTCCTGACTATACAACAGTATGTATGAGGATGCTCACAGCAGCGCTGTTCAGATTAACTCCCACCTGGAGTTGTTGCAAGATTAGCCAATTATGAAATGCCCATCCACGGAACGCAATGCAGTTATTAAAAGCCTCACATGTATGTACGAACATAAGATTTTCTAGACAGATGAAAGGAGAAAAAGTAAATCACACGACAATGTGCACAGTATGCTCACGTTTGTATTTAAGAAAAGCGTGCTGGCCGGGGAGTGGTGGCTCACACATGTAATCCCAGCACTTTGGGAGGCCAAGATGGGCGGATGACCTGAGGTCAGGAGTTCGAGAGCAGTCTGGCCAACATGACAAAACTGTCTCTACTAAAAATACAAAAATCAGCCGGTGTGGTGGCATACACACCTGTAGTCCCAGCTACTTGGGAGGCTGAGGCAGGAGAATCGCTTGAACCCAGGAGGCAGAGGTTGTACTGAGCCAAGATCATGCCACCGTACTCAAGCCTGGGCGACAGAGTGAGACTATAGCAAGGAAAGGAAAAGAAAGGGAAGGCAGAAGGAAAGGAAAGGGAGGGCAGAAGGAAAGGGAGGGGAGAAGGAAAGGAGAGGGAGGGAAGGGGATGGGAGGGAAGGGGAGGAAAGAGGAGGCGAGGGGAGGGGAGGCGAGGGGAGGGGAGGGGAGGGGAGGGAAGAGGAGGGCAGAGAAGAGGAAAGGGCGAGCATGCTTACATTCATGAACGCTTTTGACCATGGTGACGCCGAGGGAAGCACTTAGGGGTCGGTCAAAGTTTATTTTAACGATAGATTTTAAATTTACAAGGAGAATGTCTCTATGTATTATTGTAGAATTTAAAAACGTAATAAAGTAACAATAAAAAGATCCGTATCTACCCTCATTTAAATCCTACAAAAGACTAGAATGACAACAACAAAAAACACAAAGAATTTCATGTTTCAATATATCTACATGTATCTATATTCCTTATTTCTAAGTGAAGCACAGATTTCTGTCTGTTTCATTCACTAACATAGCACATACATCTAGAACGGTGCCTGGTACAAAACAGACTCTCAATACAGATTCGTTAAATAAATGAACTGACTATTTATTCATGTGTTCCGGAAATCTGTACTGGGTGCCTACCATGTGCTGGCTTCTTGCTAAAGATCATGGGAAACATACCGTGAATTATCTGAGCAGCATTCACTGAATACCTTCCATGTGCCTTGCACTGGGTACTAAACGAAAGTACACACCAATACAGACACACAGACACACACACACATACCCGCTGCCCTTTGGGAACTTGGAACCAAGCTTGGGAGAAGGCGAACTTGCGGAGGTTGGAGCAATGAGATAAAGCCTTTTCCTGGCCAGAGCCTTAATCCTGGCTTTGGCTTTCAAAATTATGCCTCTGAGGCTTTGCTTATCACGGCCTGTCTTATACCAGAATTATGTTCATGGGTTTGCGTCTGCCCAGCTGGAGGAAAATGAATATCAACCTTCCTGGATTGTGGAACCACAGAAAGACAAAGGGCTTTATTCTTTGCCTGAAGCCCAGCACACCAAAGCATTCTTTGTTCAAAGGTTTTATTTCCCAATTCTATACATTCATTACAGAATTAGAAACCTCCCAGTGGGGATCAGGTGTGGTGGCTCACGTCTGTAATCCCAGAACTTTGGGGGGCCAAGGCAGGGGGATCACCTGAGGTCAGAAGTTCGAGACCAGCCTGGCCAACATGGAGAAACCTCTTCTCTACTAAAAATACAAAAATTAGCTGGGCATGGTGGTACACACCTGTAGTCCCAGCTACTCGGGAGGCTGAGGCAGGAGAATTGCTTGAACCCGGGAGATGCAGGTGGCAGTGAGTTGAGATTGCGCCACTACACTCCAGCCTGGGCGACAGAACAAGACTCTGTCTCAAAAAACAAACAAACAAAAACAAAAAAAAACTCCTAGTGAGGAAGGAGTCTTGATGGTTATTTGGCCACGGCTATTCTTATCGGGACCTTGGTCTAGCCCTTGACATCTAATTTAAGGTGAATAGCTACCAAACTAGATGAATTTGAATTAGAAGTTTTCAGGTCTCCTGGGGCATTTTCCTGATGGAAAAGCCTAAGTCCCTTCATCAGTAATTCTACTTTACCTCCCCATAGCATCTGCCATTCTTAACCACACTCTACTGATTTGCTTCCTCTCCTCTCCAGCCTTTTGCAACCATATCTGCACAAGTCCAGCCCTTCTTTACCTTGAAGTTCAGACTTCTCTACCTAAGTGGATTATTCTGCTTTATCTATAGCAAATATTACTTTTGTGCACGCTCCCTCGCCTCCATTTGTTGGAATCATTTCTAAATCCAATTCCATTTTCATGTTGAGTCTCTTTGGTCCCAACAGAAATGGTCCCCAAAATTCAAATATGAGATGTCTGAGACCCTTTTAACTTTTGCAAATACAGTTGGTGGGCAATGGATGTGCGAAAGTCAACTTGGGGAACTATATTAAATCAGAAAAGCCTTCTGCTTTTAGTGATGAAAGGCTTCTTCATCTATCAATCCCAAAGTATCAACTTTGCAGATCCATAAGCTCTTATCCCAAACCCCCTAGGCTAGATCTCATTTGAAATTCCACATTTTTCTAACTTTAGAATGGTAAGACAGGGCAGAGAACACAGTTTAAATAACGCTTCGAGCTGGGACTCGGGCAGTGCCCTGTAATGAAACCCAGTAATATTTTGTTAGCAAAACATATGAATACACTCACGAAATATTGGGATTGATAAAGACCATAAACAGCCCTTTTGTCACCTGGAAGGCAGTTTTGCCACCAGCTTAGTTTCAAACTTAAGAAAAAACTCATAGTTTTCAGAGCTTTCTGAACTTTGAGATGGCAGGTAAGGGGTTATGTACAAGTGCAAGACCCAAAAGAAAGAAGCCATTGTAGCTCTTCTAAGCGTTCTGCATAAAGACCCTTTTAAAGTACATATGTGTGGCTGTTTTCCTGAATATCAAAGGGCTATTTTGGAAGTCCTGTAAGAAGAGGTCATCCTGCATTTTCAAAGTGTTGTGTAAAAAGCAAAGCAAAACCTACAAACTTAAAGCGTTTCCCTTTAAATGCTGAGCATGTGTAAGTCTAAAGGAATAATGGTTCTCTTCATATACACCATTATCTTCCCCAGTTAAAAGGAAAGTTCACAAACCACTTGCATACACACAAGATTACATTTAGCCCATTAAAAAGTGGACGTGACCCAGCGGGGTGGCTCATGCCTGTTAAGTCCAACACTTTGGGAGGGCGAGGCGAGCAGATCACTTCCGGCCAGGAGTTCAAGACCAGCCTAGCCAACATGGTGAAACCTCATCTCTACTAAAAATACAAAAATTAGCCGGGTGTGGTGAGGCATGAGAATTGCTTGAACCCGGGAGGTGGAGGTTGCAGTGAGGAGCTGAGATCATGACATTGTACCCAGCCTAGGCGACAGAGTGAGGCTCTGCCTCAAAAAATAATAAAAATACATAAATAAATAATAAAATAAAAAGTGTCTGTCTCAGCCACCCAAGTGAACAATCTGTGGTTGTTTGGCATCATCATGATTCCTGACTCTGAATTCACTGAATTTACACGCTACCGGTAAACAATCATTTTGTTACACTTACTCACACCTAAGTACTTAACAGTAAAAAATATGACACACCATTAACATGGTGAGAAAACAATGGGCCCAGGGAAACTAAGCGGCACAGGGCATCATCAGAATACCTGCCTCAGCTGTTCAGTAGCAGCGGCAGCAACAGATGACGGCAGGCTTCCAGTCTCCACCCGCAATGCTGCTAAAAGGCTCCTGTGCACTGTATTTTATTTTTTCAGGTGAGAAGAAACATCAGAAGCCATTGAGGGACCAGAAAGTGAGTCCGCCAAGGATGATGAGGCATTCTGCTGGATGGCTTTTTAAAACTGTTCCCTCCAAGCTGGGTGCCGTGACTCAACACTTACAATCCCAGCACTTTGGGAGACCGAGGGGGGCACTCACTTGAGGTCAGGAGTTCGAGACCAGCCTGGCCAACATGACGAAACCTCATCTCTACTAAAATTTAAAAATTAGCCAGGTATGGTGGTAGGCACCTGTAATCGCAGCTATTCAGGAGACTGAGGCAGGAAAATCACTTGAACCTGGGAGGCAGAGGTTGCAGTGAGCCGAGATCATGCCACTGCACTGCAGCCTAGGTGACAGAGTAAGACTCTGTCTCAAAAAAAAAAAAAAAAGATTCCCTCCAGAGTCATCTGCCTTATTAACAAGGGCTTTTGTCTTAGAAGTCTCTTCTCCTAACTGACACAATTTCTTGATCTGTTATGAATGTGTGCTGCTCTAGTCCTTCAATAGCTCACCACACATTGCTATGGTTTAAATATTTGTGTCCTCCAAAACTCATGTTGAAATGTAATCCCCAGTGTGGCAGTTCTGAGAGGTGGGGCTTTTAAGAGGTGGCTGGATCACGAGGGCCCTGCCCTCATGAATGGATTAATGTTGCAAAACATATGAATACGTTTAATCCATTCATGGATTAATGAACAAATGAGTTAGTAGGTTAATGGGTTATCATGAGAGTGGGACAGGATGCCTTTTTTTTTTTTTTTTGAGACATGGTCTTGCTCTGTCACTCAGGCTGGAGTGCAGTGGCATGACTGCGGCTCACTGAAGCTTGGCCTCCCAGGTTCAAGCAATTCTCTCGCCTCAGCCTCCCAAGTAGCTAGGACTACAGGTGTGCACCACCATACCTGGCTAATTTTCTATTTTTTGTCAAGACGGGGTTTCATTATGTTGCCCGGGCTAGTCTCGAACTTCTGAGCTCAAGCAATCCACTTGCCTTGGCCTCCCAAAGTGCTGGGATTATAGACGTGAGCCACTGCACCTGGCCTGGTGGCTTTTTAAGAAGAGGAGAGACCCGAGTTAGCACACTCAGTCCCCTCCCCATGTGATGTTCTGTACCACTTTGAGAGTCTGCAGAGGGTCCTCACCAGCAAGAAGGCCCTCAGCTGAGGCAGGACTTCTTGACCCTGGACTTCTCAGCCTCCATAACTGAAATAAATAAATTTCCTTTCTTATAAACGACCCAGTTCCAGATATTCCATTACAAGCAACAGAAAACAGACTAAGACACACATCTTCACCATGTTATCTATGGGTACTTTTCCTGCGGCGCTGCCATCAACCTCATCATCACTATTACAAGTTGAGTATCTCTTATTCAAAATGCTTGAGACTAAAGGTGTAGAGTTTTCCACTGTGGTGTCATGGCAGTGCTCAAAAAGTTTCACATTTTGAAGCATAGTGGATTTTCAGATTAGGGATGCTCAACCTATAAGTGCTTCTTAACCTCACTGTCCATACGACTCATCTGGGAATCTTGTTAAAATTCTGATTCGGATCCACTAGGTCTGAGTAGGGCAGAGATTCCACATCTCTAACAGCTCCATCTGCTGCTCTGGGCACCACCCTCTGTCTGACCAGCCAGGCTGCAAAACGAAGCGCATGAGGTTTGGAAACAGATGAACAAGAGTTCCCGGTTTACAAGCTGAGTGGCCTTGGGAAATGCAATTCACTGCTCTGAGCCAGTTTCCCCATCAATTAAAATGGAAATAGCAATGACACCTCCTTTGCAAGACTGTAACGAGTAGATGAGAGATAGTAACACACTTCCTGGCAGATAACAGACCCTGAATTCCAGTCCCTGCCATCTGCAGTAGGCTGAACGATGTCCCTCCAAAGATGTTCGACATCCTAACTCCTGGAACTTACAAGTATGCTACCTTATATGGCAAAAGGGGAATCGGCAGATGGAATTATGTTAAGGATCTTGAGATGGAAACATTATCCTGGGTTATCTGGATGGACCTGATATAATCACCAGGGTCTTTATAAGAGGAAAGCAGGAGAGTCAGAGTAACAGAATATGAGAGGGTGGAGCAGAGGTCAGAGAAGAAAAAACGTGCAGTGCTGCTGCTGGCTTTGAAGACAGAAGAAGAGCACAAGCCAAGAAACGCAGTTGGCCTCTAGAAGCTGGAACCCCTACGAGGAACACACTGCTGAGGTTCTTGTTGGTATGACCTCTGGGATGGTAAGATAACTGTTTGATTCCAGTAAGTTGGTGGTAATTTGTGATAGCAGGAACAGGAAACTAACATACCATCCTTTGGAATAACACTGATAAGGTTTTGCTGTGGCCCCACTCAAGTCTCATCTTGAATTGTAGCTCCCACAATTCCCACACGTTGTGGAAGGGACCTGGTGGGAGGTAACTGAATCAGGGGTGGGTCTTTCTCGTGCTGTTCTCATGATTGTGAATAAGTCTCACGAGATCTGATGGTTTTGTAAAGGGGAGTTTCCCTGCACAATTTCTCTTCTCTCTTGTCTGCTGCCATATAAGATGTGCCTTTCAGCCAGGTGTGGTGGCTTACACCTGTAATCCCAGCACTTTGGGAGGCTGAGGCAGGTGGATCACAAGGTCAGGAGATCCAGACCATCCTGGCCAACATGGTGAAATCCCATCCCTACTGAAAATACAAAAATTAGCCGGGTGTGGTGGTGTGTGCCTGTAGTCCCAGCTACTTGGGAAGCTGAGGCAGGAGAATCGCTTGAACCCAGGAGGCAGAGGTTGCAGTGAGCCAAGATCGCACCACTGCACTACAGCCTGGGCAACAGAGAGAGACTCCATCTCAAAAAAAAAAAAAAAAAAAAAGATGTGCCTTTTGCCTTCTGCCATGATTGTGAGGCCTCCCCAGCCTCCCCAGCCACGTGGAACTGTGAGGCAATTAAATCTTTTTGTTTATAAATTACTCAGTCTCAAATAGGTCTTTATCAGCAGCATGAAAACAGACTAATAAAGGCTTGCCTCCCTTTACAGAACAGAGGAGTTCCCCGGGCTAAATCATCTACTGAAGCTAAGTCATGGAATAGTTGCCCAAGTGCAGGTCAATACATGAAGAACTCTTCAAGGAGACTTTATATCAAGGGAAGAATTCATCCTGTATTAACTGTTTTTGTGTGGTTATGCCAATTTTTAATAAACAGGGATGGACGTGTGTGTTACTAACAAACTGTTCTAAAGGCTCAAAGGAATCTCTTGCACCCTAAAGGTTTCATCCCGTTCTGATTTGTCAGTTTCACACGTAATTGCTGAAATCTAACAAGGCTCCTGGGGACAAAACCAGTGGGTCGATGCCTCAGCATCAGTAGGACTGACAAGAGTAACCCTAAATTAAGAGTGAGGGATGAAAATCGATGGGTCTCAATAACTGTACAAATCTTCACTTGCTACTTATAATGTGGCTTACCCCATAGAGGAGCTTTATAATAGAAAAAAATACCAAGATAATCCAAAAGATGCCTGCAAAACGAAAATGTGCTTCAAAACTAAATGGACTTTGTGTGAAACAAAGAAGCTTGTATCTCTTAAGGATTTTCCTATGGGCTTGGCACCAAGGACTCCTCTTCCTGTCATATTTTTACGCTTCTCTCCCAAGATTCTAGTTCCATAGAAAGACCGGGTCTCTTGTCTCCAGCATTATATCCATAGCATCTAGCACTGTAACTGGCACTTAGTTTGCACACAAGACATTTTTGTGGACGATAAATACTATAATAGATATTTACAAGAAAAAGCATATTATAACTTTCACAAAAAAAATGTAAGTTCTTTTTCTCTATTTTCTTCTTCTTTTTTTTTTTTTTTTTTTTTGAGATGATGTCTTGCTCTGTCGCTTACGCTGGAATGCAGTGGTGCAATTTTGGCTCACTGGTTTCTCTGCCTCCTGGGTTCAAGCGATTCTCCTCCCTCAATCTCCCAAGTAGCTGAGATTATAGGCCCATGCCACCATGCTGAGCTAACTTTTGTATTTTTAGTAGGGACAGGGTTTCACCATGTTGGCCAAGCTGGTCTTGAATTCCTGACCTCAAGTGATCTGCCCACCATGGCCTCCCAAAGTGTTGGGATTACAGGTGTGAGCCACCATGCCTGGCCTTTCTCCATTGTCAACTTAAATCCACTTGGCCCAAGATATTTTCTTTTCTTTTTTTTTGTTTTTTGAGATGGAGTCTCACTCTGCTGCCCAGGCTGGAATGCAGTGGTACAATCTTGCTCATTGCAACCTCTACCTCCTGGGTTCAAGCGATTCTCCTGCCTCAGCCTCCAGGGTAGCTGGGATCACAGGTGTGCACCACCATGTCCAGCTAATTTTTGTATTTTAGTAGAGATGGGATTTCACCATGTTGGCCAGGCTGGTCTCCAACTCCTGACCTCAGGTGATCCACCCACCTTGGCCTCCCAAAGTGCTGGGATTGCAAGTGTCAGCCATTGTGCCTGGCCAGGGCCAAGATATTATTTATGGTAGAACTAAAAGTATGCTTTCTGATTTTGTTTGCTATTAATATATGCATTTGATAATGAAGAATGTGCTAAGTAGTCAAAGCAAATAATTACTTTCTAGTGTCTAACCCTGCCTATGAGCTAAATGAGAGGGAAGGCACTTATTGCATATTAAAAAATGGTAACTAGTTTTAAAATGCTCTGTTTAATCTCAAACCACAATACTGAAAACAGTTACAGCCCTTTCACTGGTTCAATTAAAACCGCGGAAAACAGTCCAAGTCTTCAGAACAAATTATAAATTCTCCTTGAGTTGCCCTGCATGTAAAATTCACGTTCAAAAGTTTGCCAAGTCACATTTACAAAGTCTTGACCGACTGGCAGGGCCGATCATAAAAACCGTACCTTTTAATTTATAATGTTTAATGTATATTCAGTACATCTTATTTAAAAAGCAACGTAATTGCATGAAAAGCTTTTATTTTAAATCTGATTTTGAAATATGACTGAACACATTAACAGAATTCAAAACAAGTTGGTAAACATCTACGAGAACATGTTATATAATTCCAGTGAGCCTTATAACACTTTGTTTTTAAAGAGAAGAAACCACTGAACAGAAAAATTTGAAATCTTCCTTTCTTCTTTTTTATTAGAGACAGGGGCTCTCTCTGTTGTCTGGAGGCTGGAGTGCAGTGGTAGGTTCATGGCTCACTGCAGCCTCAAACTCCTGGACTCAAGTGTTCTTCCCACTTTAGCCTCCTCAGCAGCTGGACCACAGGCATGCACCACCACACCTGGCTAATTTTTTTTAGACTGAGTTTCACGCTCTATCACCCAGGCTGGAGTGAAGTGGCACGATCTTGGCTCACTGCAACCTCTGCCTCCCGAGTTCGAGCGATTTTCGTGCCTTAGCCTCCCGAGTAGCTAGGGTTACAGGCGCCTGCCACAACGCCTGGCTAATTTTTATATTTTTTAGTAGAGACAGGGTTTCACCATGTTGGCCAGACTGATCTTGAACTCCTGACCTCAAGTGATCCACCTGTCTCGGCCTCCCCAAGTGCATAAGCCACCGCGCCCAGTCATTCTCATGTTTTCATTATGGGTTTTGTTCTGGGTAAGTGGGTTGCTAGAAAAAAAGAGCCATGATGGGGAGGAATTGATACACCCAGACCTACTACAGGGTACCTCGGCTTCTAAACGAGTTAGACATCATCACAGGACTCAGAGCCTTGGTTTACAGCTAGCCCCAGACAGACACCCACAGCCACTGCTGTGTTTTCTGCAATGGTATAAGGTCCCCTGCCTCCCTGAGGGACAGGGGCACTCTCTGTTTGCTTATACCTGCTTGCTGGGCTTTATCCTTGCCTAGGAGAAAAGGACATCACAGTAAAATAGGAAGAAAGGTCTAGAAGGCATCTGTCATTGTTTCATTTCCAACATCTCACTTTTTTGGGGGGAGACTGTCCTGTTCTTTAGGGTATATGGTTGCAGTTCCCCCACACTCTGGTGGAAGGGGGCCATGTGAGTCAGAGGTGTATGAGCCTAGGACTTTGTTTTTTGTGTTTCTGAGATGGAGTCTCACTCCTTCACCCAGGCTGAAGTGCAGTGGCAAAATCTTGGCTCACTGCAACCTCCACCTCCTGGGTTCAAGCAATTCTCGTGCCTCAGCCTCCTGAGTAACTGGGACTACAGACATGCACCACCACACCTGGCTAATTTTTGTATTTTTAGTAGAGATGGGATTTCACCATGATGGCCAGGCTGGTCTCGAACTCCTGAGCTCAAGTGATCCGCCTGCCTCGGCCTCCCAAAGTGCTGGGATTACAGGCATGAGTCACTGCACCCGGCCAGCCTGGGACTTTGGATCACCCAGAATAAGGCACTTTCTTTCTGTTGTGGTTTCTGTCAAAAGGATACAAATGCAAAGCTCCCAGGAGCCACTATCTAGAGAGAGCCTGAATGTAAATTAGGTCAACCCAGAGGAAGGCCAATCAGAGTGATGGAGAGACCAAGTCCTGATAACCAAACTGACCCCCTAGATCCAGCTATACCAGCAACTCAGGTCTGCCTCTGGACTTTACAGTTCCATTAGGCAATACATCCCTTTAAAAAAAAAAAACAGGGATTCCTGTTTTAAGTTGGATTTCTGTCACTTGCAACGAAAAAAGCACCAACAAATAAGGGAGAAATAAAAGTGTAAGAAGAAAGGAAATGAGGAGAGAAGATTGTATTTATGGATATAGTGTCTGGAAGCAGTTCAAGTTTGTCCCTGGAAATGCAGAAAGGTGATGTGTGGGAATCTGTTCCATGTTTCATATTAAGCTCAAATCATCAGAACTGTAGCTGTGCCTAATTACTGTGATTAATCTCGCCAAACTCTCAATGTAAAATGAGTGTGCACTTTCGGATGTTCAATGATACTGCAACAATCATGAAGCGAAAGAGCGGTCCATGACTGAGCAAAGATGCCTTTGAAGTGACATCTTTTTTTTTCCTGCCCGAAAGCAGTCATGACTGGCTGAAGGAGAAAAGGTCACAAGCGGCGACCTGAGTCTTACCTGGCATGGCGTGGATGAGGTCGCCGCACAGAACGAAGAATTTGGGCTTGGGGTTCAGCCTGTTGATGGCCTGGACGGCTTGCTCAGTTAGACGGATCTCCTGTTCCCATTCATCACCACCATTGTCACAGTCCCCAGTGGACCAGGCCTTCATCAGCCCAAACTGTGGGTCTGCGCCCAGGATGAAGTAGAATGGGCCTTTCCATTCGCTTTCCTTTTCTTCAAAAAAAAAGAGAGAGAGAGAGAGAGAGAAAGAAGGAGAAATGTTGTAAAATCTGCCATAAAAGCAACCAGGTTACCATGCAAAGTGGATACACTATTTTTCCTAAATTAAGTAGGTCATTTTAATAAGCTGCTGTTCAAACATTTTCTTGTCATAGTCTAGAGGATTTTGATTTATACTAATGACGCCTGGGACCTGGTGATACCCAAAGGCCAGGACTGTCCACGTGGGCTTCTGCAGCCACACCACCAAGCTGTCGGTTGACAAGCCAGACAGCCAAAAGGAAGCACGGGGCCACAAGGGCGCCCAATTGCAGAGGATATTTGTGCTCAATAATCGCCTTTAAATTAGAATAAAACACCCCAAATTGAATGCTGCCAGAAGTATTATATTTAAATTACTAGGTGAAGTGCTTACAAATCTTTTCTGCGAGGCTTCATGGCACCATTTCCACCGTTTCGGGGGATGTGACAGAATTTTAATTATAAAACTTGGCACTCAGAAGCTCTGGCTATCTGGTGGGAGATGTGGTGCCAGAAATGAGATCTTGAAATGAGTAAGTCAATGTGGGAGAAAAAAAAAAAAAGAAAAAAGAAAAATCGATGCTAACATTTCAAAGGCAGTAGGATGTGGGCATCTGTGAGGTGTGAGGCTGGGGGTGGGGGCTCTTTATGTTCTTGGAAAGGGATCTAGGCCACCTGAAATCATTCTGCTTGCTCTTCCGATTGGCTCTCCTGGGCCAAAGCTTTATGGGTCTTGGGTTTCTACTCTTATCTGCCAGAACTGCCGCCGGTGCCTGCTTGCGCAGAGCTGGAATGGCCATTAATGGGCACAGAAGTGCCTGTGGGTTTCACTTTTTAAAAAATTATTTGGCCACAGAATCCTTTCTATAATCAAAATCGTACATGGCAGACCAAAGTTGAAAAAATATGCCAGGCAAAGCCGCTTGCTCTTACAGAAGAGCATCTGGAAATTCTGGTGCCAGAGCCAGATCTGGTGCTGGACACAGCACAGTCTGAGGACCCCCAATCTACAGCTCCCTCATTTATCCTCTGAGGAAACTGAGGCCAGGAGACGTGACAGAACTTGCTGAATGGCCCGCTAGTGCTTAGTGGTGGGACAGAGCTGCCCCTTCATCTTGAGGCTGTTTTTATTTTTATTTTTTTTCATAATTTAATGTATGGCCAGGTATGGTGGTTCATGCCTGTAATCCCAACACTTTAGGAAGCCAACATGGGCGGGTCACCTGAGGTCAAGGGTCCAAGACCAGCCTGGGCAATATGGTGAAACCCCATCTCTACCAAAAATACAAAAATTAGCCAGGCGTGGTGGTGGGCATGTGTAATCTCAGCTATCTGGGAGGCTGAGGCACGAGAATCACTTGAACCCAGAAGGCGGAGGTTGCAGTGAGCCGAGATCGCGTCACTGCACTCCAGCCTGGGTGACAGAATGAGACTCTATCTCAATTATCATTATTATTATAATTTAATGGACAATGCATGTTAACTGAATAAATGGCATTTCCTTTGGAAGTCATGATGATGCTGCAATTTCTAAAAAACTCCTTGGAATCAGTTCACGTCCATGTGTTTGATTCATTTCTCTATTGGGTAAGTATCATACCGGGAGCCTTTGCTCTGCCAGGACTTGTGAGAGGTGCTGGCAGTATGAGGGTGACCAAGACAGATGAGTCCCTGCTGTCCTCGCACTCAGTGCTCGTGGGGGGAAATGAGCAAGTAAACAAGCAGGGAATAGAATCAGAGAGTATTAATGACTATGCAGATTAAGAATGAGGCAATGGCTAGTTCAGACACACAGGGCCGGGCTCGGTGACTCACACCTAGGATCCCAGCAGTTTGGGAGGCCGAGGTGGGCAGATCACTTCAGGTAACGAATTCGAGACCAGCCTGGCCAACATGGCAAAACTCCATTTCTACTAAAAATATAAAAAATTAGCCAGACGTGGCAGTGCATTCCTGTAGTCTCAGCTACTTTGAAGGTTGAGGTTAGAGGAATGCTTTAACCCGGGAGATGGAGATTGCAGTGAGCCGAGATCATGCCACTGCACTCCAGCCTGGGTGACAGAGAGAGATTCTGTCTCAAAACTAAATATAAATAAATAAATAAATAAAGACAGGAAAGACCTCTCTGAAGTGGTGACATTTAAGCTGAGATCTAAATAGCAAGTATGGGCCAGTGATAACCTTTTTTAAATTCCATGGCCACTTTTCCACCCATCACACTGAGCTTACTATTGCCTTCAAGTGGATTCTGGTTTCAAGCCTCCTTTCCCTTCTCAATTCCTTTTTCACAGTTAAAGAAAAAAAAAGTGAACAAACAAAAATACCTCTGCACTTTACAGAACAAATTGTACATGCACATAAACCCACCAGTCCTCAACTTACAGCACAGTGTTCAATCCCAAGGGGCCAGAACTCAATCTAAACAAAGACTGCATGAAACCCTGGTGTGTGTACCTCACGGAGAAAGACAGCAATATGGCACATCCAACAGGGACTGAGGGAGTCAACTGTCATTCACTGAGCACTGATTGTGATTGAGCACTGATTCACTGTGCCAACTGACTGTGTTGGCAGAAAGACTCTAAGATGCCCCCAAATCCCTGCCTCCTGATATTTACATCCCTGTGCAACACCCTCTGAGTGTGGGCTGCAGCCTGCTTCTAATAAACAGAATACAATGATGGGAGTCCCTTCTGAGAGTGGGCTAAAAGAAGACCATGACTTTCATCTCTTTCTCTTTCTCAGAGCCTTTGCTCTGGAGATTAAAAACTGCCATGTTGTGAATATCCCTATAGAGAGGCCAGTGTGCTGAGGAACAGAGGGAAACCTCTGGCCAACAGCCCAAGAGAAACCAATCCTGCTAACAACCATGTGAGTCAGCTTGGAAGAGGACACTCCTCTGTTGAGCTTTCAGATGAGACCACAGCCCCAACAGATACCTTGATTGAAGCCTTATGAGACTCTTTGGCAGACGAACTCAACTAAGCTGTACCCAGATTCCTCACAAAATCCTGTGACATGATACATATTTGCTTTTTCAGTCCTGAAGTTTCAGGGTAATTTGTTACACAGTAATAGATCCCTATAAACGAGGCATTAGGGATAAGTGGTCAAGAAGTAGACAACGAGATTTCCTGAAGATCTGGATCACTTTGTCATCAAAAAAAAAAAAAAAAATTGAGATTCTGCTTTGTGTCTTAACATATTAATCATTTATTTTACTTTCATAATAACCTTTTTACACCAATGAATGCTTCTAGCTGTGTTTCTACTTCTGAGGCTGTTTACAGAGCCATTTAAGCTGGATGAATTAATCAGAACCAGATAAGGGAGGTGACCACAGGCACCCCAAGGTAGCAGTATAAATCAACCTTCTACAACAGAGTTTATAAACAGCTCCCTACAGCAAATGTTTTAACAAATCGTTTCCTATGACAAATAGAATTTCAAAAAGTCAATAGTACTTGGAGCTATTATAATAAATCTTTCATTATTACTTGTTTACTTACTAAAAACTTAGAATCTCAATTTTATGATGACAAGGTACAAAATAAATAGATTTGACCTAAAATAAATGACAGCTCACACATCAGTATTCAATCTACCTATCTAATGAGATAATTTGTTTACTCAGGAATCTTCATTTTCCAAAGGAACTGGGTGCTGTTAAGGTTCCTGCTACAGAAGCTGGTGGTCTTTGGTCTCATGGTAATTTTTTTTTTTTTTTTTAATCAAGGCAGAATTAAAGATATTTGGAGCTTACAATGCTTAACTCTAGAAGGAGGAATCTCGTTTAAATGTATACCTCTCCATCCCTTAAAAGGGCAGCTTTTTACATTATGAAACGGAATTGTGTCTTTTTAAATTTATTTTTACAGATGGGGTCTGGCTTTGTCACCGAAGCTAGAGTACAGTGGCATAATCATGGCTCCCTGCAGCCTTGATCTCCCATGCTCAAGTGATCCTCCTGCCTCAGCCTCCCAAAATGCTGGGATTACAGGCATGAGCCACCACACCCAGACAAAAGTGAATTCTTTTTTTTTTTTTTTTTTTTTTAAGACAAAGTTTCCCTCTGTCACCCAGACTGGAGCGCAATGCTGCAATCTCTGCCTCCCAGGCTCAAGCGATTCTCATGCCTCAGCCTCCCGAGTAGCTGCGATTACAGGCATACACCACCACACCCGACTAGTTTTTGTAGTTTTAGTAGAGACGGGGTTTTCCCATGATGGCCAGGCTGGTCTCAAGCTCCTGGCCTCAAATGATCTGCCCACATCGGCCTTGGCCTCCCAAAGTGCGGAGATTACAGGGATGAGCCACCACACTCAGATGAAAGTGACTTCTTAACAATACTTGCATTAAAATTATTTCACCAAAGCCTAGAATTACCCCCCAGAGTACGGTCCCCAGGCACAGTCCAGCTTTTCTGGAAACCCTCTGGAAGCACTCTTTTAGCAGCTTGAGCCATGAAAGTATGGATAAACTGAGGTCCACTCCTAAAGCATGACAGGATTTGTAAAGTCAGTGTCTATAAAGTATGACAGTATTTGTCATTACTGGGGAAAAAAAAAAGACACTCAGGGGTCCAGTTTTTTCCCCCTACATTTCCTAGCAAAAAAACTTAAATATGAGACTGCCCAGTCAAAAGGTACAAGCCTGACAATACTAATTAAGGAGCAGAACTGCCTGGCAACGAGGCTGATGAAGAGGGACAAGGTGAGGTTTACCTGACAGCAGAAACCAGCAGGTTGCTCATGGCACAGAAATGGCAGGGCTGGGCCACAGCCTTACTCATCCAAGTGTGACATTGGCGTCACCTGGGAGCATGTTCAAAATGCAGAATCTCTGGCCCCAGATCCACTGGGATGGGATGTGCATTTTACTGAACCCCCGGGTGATCTATGTGCACATCCAAATGTGGGAAGCACCAGTCTACAACTAACCAAGGAACTTGAGTGGCCTGCAACTTACATGCGTTGGATGAGAAACAGAAGCACAGTGACTATCGTTTCCTTAAACAAAAGTAACACTTCAGAGGGGTTTTGTTCAGGTTGTTAGTGGTGGTATATTTTTTATTTTGTTTTGGTTTGGTTTTGCATACTTCCCTGGTCATTGTTAGGTCTCTGCCTATGTACAGGTCATGGATTTGGCCCTAAATATTTCTCTGTATTATTCATTACTATCTAGTCATCACTGTTTATATAGCCTTGCAAAACTAAGCATCAAGATTCTTTGAAAAGTAAGAAGTTGGCTGGGCGTGGTGGCTCACACCTGTAATCCCAGCACTTTGGGAGGCCGAGGTGGGTGGATTAGGAGGTCAAGGGATAAGACCATCCTGGCCAACATGGTGAAATCCCGTCTCTACTAAAAATACAAAAATTAGCTGGGCATGGTGGTGTGTGCCTATAGTCCCAGCTACTCAGGAGGCTGAGGCAGGAAAATCGCTTGAACCGGGAGGCACAGGTTGCAGTGAGGCAAAATCGTGCCACTGCACTCCAGTCTGGGTGACAAAGAGAGACTCCATCTCAAAAATAAGAAGTTAATCAGGGAATTCATTACTAATTAGTAAGTTATAATTTATTTTTACATGACTTCATAGAAAAAGCACCCATCAGCAAGTATGAGTATATAGCACACATGCATGTGTACACACACATGTGCACACACATACACATACACACACACACACACGTTTTCCAGTGCACAACAGAGAAGTCTGTATTTTTCTTCCAAAATTGACTTAAAAAAATAACCCAGTCAGGGGTCCTAACTGATGACTATGATTAAGACCAAGGTCAAATTTTGAGACAAATATGTATGGAAGGAATAAAAGAAAAAAGTGTTAAGATCTCATTTCTGACCCAGATGGTATCAAACAAGACCATAAACTTTAGAAGCAACTCACACAAAGCTCTGGATAATGCCTATAAGGTATTTAGTGTTAATACGTGGTAAAAACATACATTTATTAAAACACCTATATGTTATGAATAAGAAGGTCCAGAATGAATTTTTCTTTTTCTTTCTTTTTTTTTTTTTTTGAGATGGAGTCTCACTCTGTCACTCAGACTGCAGTGCAGTGCTGTGGTCTCAGCTCACTGCAACCTCTGCCTCCCAGTTCAAGCGATTCTCTCACCTCAGCCTCCTGAGTAGCTGGGACTACTGGCACCTGCCACCACGCCTGGCTAATTTTTGTAATTTTAGTAGAGATGGGATTTCACCATGTTGGCCACACTGGTTTTGAACTCCTGACCTTGTGATCCGCCCGCCTCAGCCTCCCGAAGTGCTGGGATTACAGGTGTGAGCCACCGCACTCAGCCAGCAAATTTAACTTTTTCAGCGCTAATTTTTTAACAGACTCATAGAGAAGGTAATTTAGCTGTCTACTGCTGTGTAACAAACTACCACAAATGTATCAGCTTCAAACAACCCACATTTATTATCTCATAGCCTCTGTGGGAGTCTGGCATGGTTTAGCTGGTCCTCTGAAAGGTCTCTCACAAGCTGCAACAGAAGTGTTGGTCAATGTTGAGGTCTCATCTGAAGACTCACATGGGGCAGGATCTGTTTCCCATCTCACTTACATAGTGGTTAGCAGGATTCAGCTCCTTGTAGGTGGTAGGACTGATGACTTCAGTTCCTCACAGGCTGCTGACTGGAGGCTGCCCTCAGTTCCTTGCCATATGGGCCTCTCCAATATGGCAGCTTGCAACATGGAGACTTGCCTCATCAAACCACACAAGGCAGAGGGTCTCCTAGCAAATGGAAGCTACAATCTTATATACCATCATGATGGAAGTAACATCCCATCACTTTTACTGTGCTGTGCTCATTACAATCAAGTCACTAGGGCAGCCCACCTTAAGGGCAGGGGATCACACAGAGCATGAACACCTGGAGGTGAGATCACTGGGCGCAGCTGAGAGTCAGCCATGGATAGTAATATAAAGCTGAGGGCTAGCCTCACATACTTATCTCAGTTAATGTCACATTTGCACCTGATCTTCCAGCACTGCACTCAATAAGGCCATTTACTGTAGCTCATCCTGGTGAGATCAGAAGGCTTAACTCACAGAAGCCCGCCTTTTCCCACCTAAGTACTAGAAACTGTTAGTGCTGGAGGGACGCTAACAGTTACTTTAACCAGCCTTTCATTAAACCAAGGGGGAGATGCTGAGGTCTGGGTAGTGAGGGGGAAGGGAGATGGGGCTTAGGCATGCCTCAAGTTCAAGGTCACACAATAAAGACTCAGCAACTTCTATCCAAGAGCTATTCAGAACCTCAGTGCTGCTGGGCTGGGTGGCCTGGAGTGGAGAGAGCCATGAAGAAGACAGAACATGCTCTAGGCTGCCCCCAAGTTAACCACTTCAATACTGACATTTTCTCTCCAAAAAGCTTCCTTCAAATGGAACGTCTTGATAAATGGGCTGACTGTACACAAAGACAACGATGGCAAGACCCAGAGCTTTGTCCTGGTCGGCCGTGATGTTCAGGTCCCTGCCAACAGCGCAGGGTTGATTTGAGGCACAGGCTGGGGCCTAGACACCTGTCTTCTGTGAGTGCTCAGTGGTGATCTCTTCCAGAGATTACAAACTTGACGTCTGTGGATGAGGTCTGGCTAGCAGGTGTGTGCTTTGGGCCCTAAGCAGCGTTTATACATTTCTGAATTTGTTGCCAACCTTTTTAATTCATGAGTTTCATATATACACCTGGCTTTCTGGATTCTCCTGGAAAATCTGGCCACATCAGACCCAAATGAAGTGTGCTAGTGACTCTCTGGGTCTGTACGGTGGTTGTGCCTTTACCTGGGGTTTGTGGTCTCAAATTTGCCACAGTCTCCACCTGGCCCAATTTACCACCTGGCTGCTGTTGGCATCTGCAATGACAAGCTCTTATCCATGGTAATCTTTCCATTTTGCTTAGAGGTGAGGAAGAGGAGACCCAGCAAAGGAAAATAGGTGGACTGAGATCTACAAAGGCTGAGGGGCAAACCAGACCCCCACCTCTGCATATTCTGCCACAGACATCACTCACCCACATTTCAGGGCAGGTGAAATTACTATAGAGAAGACATATACAAGCCAGGAATGCCTAGGTCTAGCCAAACAAGCCAGAAAATAATAATAATAATAATAATAAGCTAATGAGTTCCCATAATTTTTTTTTAATGGGGTCTCACTCTGTCACCCAGGTTGGAGTGCAGTGGCATGACCTTGATTCACTGCAACTTCCACTTCCTGGGCTCAAGTGATCCTCCCATGTCAGCCTCTCAAGTAGCTGGGACCACAGGTGCACGCCACCATGCCTGGTTAATTTTGTGTATTTTTGATAGAGACGGGGTTTTGCCATGTTGCCCAGGCTGCTCTAGAACTCCTGAGCTCAAGTGATCAGCCCACCTCAGCCTCCCAAGGTGCTAGGATTACAGCCATGAGACACCGCATCCAGCCTGAGTTGCCATAATTTTCTAAATCGAATTGTAAAATTAACTTTGAAATACTTTTAAATGAAAAATTGACCTTAGAAATCAGATTCACCTGTTGTACAGAGAATAACAAGATCTGGCCACTTCCACATTTCAGTTAACTTATAAAACACTGTCACAGAAACCGTATTTCAAAACTGAGGGATAATATTTCAAAATTGAGGGATAAATATACAGTGAATTTTGGGTAATATCAAACTAAGGACAGAAAGGCCTGTAGGTTTTCTTTAAACATTATCAGGTGCAAAGCAACTGCATTCAGAGAAGTATCTTAAAAACCTGGAAGAATTTTCACACAAAGCTTTACCATTAATCTTTCCTATGAGCCTCTGTTTATGTGCCAATATCCTGCCTGAAAGACAGATACTCAAATTGCAATTGCTCTTTACCGTTGAACTTTTAAAATTACAAACTAAATGTTTTCTTGGATTTGTCTCTGCTAATATATTTCCTCTCCTATTTTTATTATCCCTTTTAGGCATATTTGTCAATGTTAATAAAAGCTGACTTTTTAATATATACCAAGAATTAGAAAGTTTATTGATTCTTTCACTATTACCAGTTGATCAATGACTAACTATAATAAATGCACCCCCAAAAGCAAATGAATCACTGTTTTCATCACCCAACTAGGAAAAGGCCTGGAGGGCCGCCACGTTATTAAGTAATACCTTACATTATAATTTGTGCTCTCATGATGTGCTAAACCTGTTACTTGTATGCAACCTCAAAAAATTCAAGGTAGAACACAATGATAAATAGCTTTCTTAACTTGATTTTTGTAAAAAAAAGTCACACTGGCTGAGCGCAGTGGCTCACGCCTGTAATCCCAGCACTTTGGGAGGCTGAGGGGGTGGATCATGAGGTCAAGAGATCGAGACCATCCTGGCCAACACAGTGAAACCCCATCTCTACTAAAAATATAAAAATTAGCCAGGCATGGTGGCGCATACCTGTAGTCCCAGCTTCTCTGGCGGCTGGGGCAGGAGAATTGCTTGAACCTGGGAGGCAGAGGCAGCAGTGAGCCAAAATTGCGCCACTGCACTCTAGCCTGGTGACAGAGCAAGACTCTGTCTCAAAAAAAAAAAAAAAAAAAAAAAAGAGTAGAACATAGTATTAGTATGTTTGTTTTCCTGGACACGTCCAAGCTCCCAGCTTGTCCCATCAGGATCTTAAATTCAACACTTCCACAGGTAAATCCATCATCTTTTTTTTTTTAATTGTACTTTAAGTTCTGGGATGCATGTGCAGTACATGCAGGTTTGTTACATAGGTTACATGTGCTATTGTGGTCTGCTGCCCCTATCAACCCGTCCTCTAGGTTTTAAGCCCCACATGCATTAGGTATTTGTTCTAACGCTCTCCCTCCCCTTGCCCCCAATCCCCCGACAGGCCCCCGTGTGTGATGTTCCCCTCCTTTGTCCATGAGTTCTCACTGTTCAACTCCCGCTTATGAGCGAGAACATGCTGTGTTTGGTTTTCTGTTCCTACGTTTGCTGAAAATGATGGCTCCCAGCTTCATCCATGCCCCTGCAAAGGACATGAGCTCATTCTTTTCTATGGCTGCACATCTTTCTTTAAGACTGACTCCCTCCCCAGATCTCGCTAATTTTGCCACCATCATCCCTAGTCCCCCAATCTACAGATCTTAAGATCGTGTGTCATCCTGTGCATGTAGCCAGCCAAGTTGCATCATTCCATGTCTACAACATCCCTGCAACAGCACCACCTTCCCGTTCCCACCACCAACTACTCTTGGGCAAGGTTTTCATGATTCCCACCTGGGAGAAAGAGGCTGCCAGGATGGCTCCCGCAGCTCCCCCTACTCCAGTCCATCTCAGGCAGTTGCTGCCATTATGTCTCTTCCCAACCCCTTAACCAGATCATCAAATTCCTGGCTACAGAGCCACCATCCTGAAAGCTCCAGGGCAGGCCCATGTTTGCATTCCCTTTCTAGCATATCAGCAGCTTGTACTATTCAGTCTGGCATGTGGCAGGCATCAGTCAATATTTGGTGAAGAAAAAGATGAAGACATCAATGGATTCCCACTCATTCTCGCACTTGGGCCTAAAAGGGGCCCAAAGTTCTTCTAGCTGTATCTTTTTTCTTTTTTTTTTTTTTTTTTTTTTTGAGATGTTGTCTTGATCTGTCGTCTAGACTGGAGTGCAGTGGCACGATCTTGACTCACTGCAACCTCTGCCCCCCAGCTTCAAGCAATTCTCCTGCCTCAGCCTCTCGAGCAACTGAGATCACAGGAGTGTGCCACCACACTCGGCTAATGTTTTTTATTTTTAGTAGAGATGAGTTTCACCATCTTGGCCACACTAGTCTCAAACTCCTGACTTCAAGTGATCCACCTGCCTCAGCCTCCCAAAGTGCTGGGATTACAGGCCTGAACCGCTGCACCTGGCCTCTTCCAGCTGTATCTCACTAGTCCTCATGGACCAGTGGCTGTAGTCCCATCAGACCAGGGATGATTTTGACACGTGACAATGTCTACAGACATTTTGGGGTACCACACTGGGAAGTGGGTGGTGCTGCTGGAATCCAGTGGATAAAGGCTAGGGATGCTGCTAAACATCTCATGACACACAGGACAGGAACCCACGACAAAATCCAGCCCATAAATGTCAACGATGCTGGGGGGTTGAGAAACCCTGCTTAAGACATACCACAGGATTCCCCCCAGATAGACCACTATCTGCATCTCCAACACACCCCATAATTCCTGATATGGTTTGGCTGTGTCCCCACCCAAATCTCATCTTGAACTGTAGCTCCCATAATTCCCACATGTCATGAGAAGGACCCGGTGGGAGGTAACTGAATCATGGGGGCTGGTCTTTCCCACGCTGTTCTCATGATAGTGAATAAGTCCCACGAGATCTGATGGTTTTATAAAGGGCAGTTCCCCTGCACATGCTCTTTTGCCTGCCACTATGTAAGACGTCCCTTTGCTCTTCCTTTGTCTTTCGCCATGATTGTAAGGCCTCCCCAGCAATGTGAACTGTGAGTCCATTAAATCTCTTTCCTTTATAAATTACCCAGTCTTGGTTCTGTCTTTATTAGCAGTGAGAATGGATTAATACACTTCCCCTCCTCTCTCCGGGATATGCTCTCTGTTCTACCAACTCTTCCTGCTGAAATCCCTTCCACCCTTCCCTGCCAGCTCAAATGCTCCCTGCCCTGCAGGCAGATGCAGCTTGGCCTCCTTCACTCATTCAAGCAGGTATGTTCTAAGCACGTGCTCTATGATATTGGCTGTCAGTGGCTGGACATTCAACAGTGAGCAACGCTGATGGATCCTGTTCCTTAAAATCTTACACGATAGCTGGGGAGATGCACAACAAACAAGCAAATAACTAAGTCAGTTACACAACTCAACTACACACTTTGCTCTTTACAACTACAGGGTAATCAGGCTGATTGCAACACAGAGTGGCCAGTGGGTGAGGCTGTGGGGATGCACTCCAGGCAGGGGGCACTGCAAGTACCCAGACCCTGAGTGATCAGAAGGCTGGATCGGCAGGCAGGGGACAGACCATGCTGACGACTGACTTTGGGCCTCTATCTCCTGAAACTCTTAACCGAGTTCCAGTGGAGCCCAGACTGAGGCTTGAGTGCCCAAGTTCAAATCCCATTTCTACCCTTTACCAGCTACATGACATGATGCAAGTTCCTGAACCTCTCTGGGCCTCAGTCTCCTTATCTGCAAAGTAGGAATAATAGCACCTACCTCGAAAGGGTTGTTGGGAAGAATGAATGACTTAAAACATGTAAAGCATTTGGACTAGACAAAGAGCAAGTGGTCAAAAGTGAGTTACTCATACCATGACTACCACTCATAGTAACCCCTACCCTTCCCTTAGCAGAGACAGACTTTTTAAAGACTCACCCATCTCTTGGTTCCCCTGGCACATGGTGGGGCTGAGAAAACATCTGATGAGAGACACACATATATTTACATGCTATGGTCTCAACATCTTTTCCTTTGTATACTGTGGATATTGCTTTGGTTATAAAGCAGCAAAGATGGGTAGGTTCACAGCCGCCTGGAGGCTTTCTGGCTAAAGAGCAAATGGCAACAAAATGCAATTTTTGCAGTTTCTCACAATAGCAATCTGCATAGTGAATCACAATCTAAATGTCTCCAGCAATACCCTTCAACTGCACTGGGGACTAATCTTATTTTAGTGGTAAAGGAAAAAAAACAAAACAAAACAAAACAAAACACCGAAGAGTAGCTAAATAATATTAACCACTTTGGGACTCTTTCTGACTTAACAATCTTAATGTCCCTACTGTGAAGCTGCCAGAATGTTATGCAGCAGATTAAGAGTGTCCTTCATTAGTGGCTCTTTAGGGGTTGGGGGACTTTGGGGGCAGCTTTAGCACAGGGGTGCAGGGTTTCTTCCTGGATTCAGGAAAATGTTTTAAAATTGATTGTGGTGATGGCTGTACACCTCTGCGAATATACTAAAAGCCACTGAATTGTACACATTTAGACTGTTAAATCAGAAGGAAGCCCAAAGTAGTAAATATTATTTAATTAACAATTAACATGGTGAATTGTAGGGTATGCTAAGAGTTGTTACAGAAAAAAAAAAATAGTGTCCCTCAGGACCCTGTTCCTCCCCCAACCCCCAAAATAATTAACTGTGACAGCAGTATCCTCAGAGTCTCCAAATGACTTGTCCTAAGTACAGGTTGCATATCTCTTATCCAAAATTCTTGGGACCAGAAGAGTTTCAGATTCCAGATTTTTTCAGATTTTGGAACATTTGCATATGCAAACTGGTAGAGCATTTCTAATCTGTAAAATCTGAAATTCAAAATGCTTTTGAGCATGACCTTTGATCATCAAGTCAGTGCTCAAAAAGTTTCAGATCTTAGAGCATTTTGCATTAGGGATGCTCAACCTGTACAAAGGTACCCAACCTCTCTTTTCTTGGCCTAAATGCATTCAAAAGGTAGTTTCTGAGACACACAAAAGCTTCTGAGTCATGGCTTGGCTGCCACACTGGCTGTCCTGCCAAAATCTTTATCTGCAACTCTTCAGAGAACTAAGAAAGCAGATGGGTTGGGACTTCGTGGCCAGGCAGCTTTCAGCGTCACTGGCTTTAGCCGATGCCATTTGAGACGACAGTTAAAGAGGGGAAAAGACATTTCCAGAACCTCTCTCACTTTTCAAGAGCAGAACTCCACTTGGGGTTTGCCTGTTTTTAGTGGATATTTGCTGCTATTTTTTTCCCCCATTTCCCTAACAAGACAGCAGGCAGCTGCTGTCCCAGGCAGCACGCTGGGGAGAACTGGTAGAAGGCACCTCTGGGCAGAAGCAGCTGTGTAGGCACAAGGCCAGGCTAACAGAAGCCCCAGATGCAAAGAGAAGGTAACCCTTCCTTCGGGCAGATGTGCTCCATGCGAGGGCACCCAGCTGGTAGGCAAAACCTCTGCCTCTACATGCCATGGAGTAGTGTACATGGTGCACAGCCACCTGGCGTAGTCATGCAACCTCTTTTTTGTTTGTTTTTGGAGACGGAGTCTTGCTCTGTGGCCCAGACTGGAGTGCAGTGGCATGATCTTGGCTGACTGCAACCTCCGTCTCACAGGCTCATGCAGTTCTCCTGCCTCAGCCTCCAGAGGAGCTGGGATTACAGGTGCCAGCCACCATGCCCAGCTAATTTTTGTATTTTTAGTAAAGATGGGGTTTCACCATGTTGGCCAGGCTGGTCTCAAACTCCAGACCTCAAGCAATCCACTCATCTCGGCCTCCCAAAGTGCCGGGATTACAGGCGTGAGCCACCGCACACAGCCAACAACTTCTGTTGGTTTGATCAATACCTTGGTCTCAGCTTTGTTTAGTCTGGAAACTCCATGGTGCCTGACAGCAGTGGGTTGGACGGATACACACAGGTGACCCAGATGGAGTATATTCATTCACACTCATTCATTTACTCAATATTAAATGGTCACTGAGGCCAAGTGTGGTGGCTTAGGCCTGTAATCCCAGCACTTCAAGAGGTCAAGGAAAGCAGTTCATTTGAGGTCAGGAGTTTAAGACCAGCCTGGCCAACATGGTAAAATCCTGTCTCTACTAAAAACACAAAAATTAGCTAGGTGCGGTGGCATGCACCTGTAGTCCCAGCTACTCGGGAGGCTAAGGCGGGAGACTTACTTGAACCCAGGAAGCAGAGGTTGCTGTGAGCTGAGATCATGCCACCGCACTCCAGCCTGGGCAACAGAGCAAGACTCTGCCTTAAGAAAAAAGCCACTGAATGTCCACTACTGCCAGACACCATCCTAGGTCTGGGCTTCTTGCTCCTCAAGAATTTATAGTCTACAGGTAGAAAAACACAGCAAAGTCACAAGAAGAATCACACAAGGGGCCAGGCATGGTGGCTCATGCCTGTAATCCCAGCATTTTGGGAGGCCGAGGCAAGTGGATTACCTGAGGTCAGGAATTCCCGACCAGCCTGGTCAACATGGTGAAACCCCGTCTCTAATAAAAAATTCAAAAATTAGCCAGGTGTGGGGGTACGCATCTGAAATCCCAGCTACTTGGCAGTCTGAGGCAGGAGAATCGCTTGAATCCGGGAGGCAGAGGTTGCAGGGAGCTGAGATCACACCACTGCACTCCAGCCTGGCTGACAGAGTGAGACCCTGTCTCAAAAAAAAAAAAACCTCACAATGAGATACTACTTCACAACCATTCGGATGGTTATAATAAAAAAGACCAGCGATAAGAAATGTTGGCAAGGATATGGAGAAACGGGAACCCATATAAATTGCTGGTGGGAATGTAAAATGGCGCATCTGCTTTGGAAAATACTTTGGTGGTTCCTCAAAATATTAAACATAGTTACCGCATGACTCAGCAATTCCAATCCCAGGTATCTACCCAAAAGATATGAGAACAAATATCCTTAAGAAGATGTGTCTGTGACTGTTCATAGCACCTTTATTCCCAACAGACAAGAGGTGCCCAGACGGGTGAAATGTCCATCAGTGTCAAAAAAAAAAAAACAAAAACGTCCAAATGTTTATCAACAGGCGGTTGGATAAACAAAATGGGTTATCCATGCAATGGAATATCATTTAAAAGTAAAAAGGAACAAAGTATTGGTTCAAGCTACAAAATGAGCGAGCCTCAGAAACCTTATGCTAACACCAAGAGGCCAGTCACAAAAGACCACATATTATTCCATTTACATGAAATGTCCAGAAAAGGCAAATCTATGGCAGTAAATTAGTAGTTGCCTGTGCTGGGGGTGGCAACATGAAGAGGCTTGCAAGTGGGCATAACACTTCTTTTTTGGGAAGGTAGAGATGTGCTAGTTAGATTGTGACTGCACCACTCTAAAGTTACTAAAATCCCTTGAGTTGTAAACTTAAAATGAATGTTATGGTATATAAATTACACCTCAAGAAAGTTATTAAAAAATTTAGGCTGGGTGCAGTGCCTCATGCCTGTAATCCCAGCACTTTTGGAGGCGGAGGCAGGAGGACTGCTCGAGTCCAAGAGTTCAAGACTAACCTGAGTGACATGGCGAAACTGTCTCTACAAAAAATATAAAAATCAGCCAGGTGTGGTAGCACCTTCTGTGGTCCTAGTGACTCAGGAGGCGGAGGTGGGAGGATCGAGGATGGCTTGAGCACAGGAGGGGGAGACTGCAGTGGGCAGAGATCACGCCACTGCACTCCAGCATAGGTGACAGAGCAAGACCTTGCCTCCAAAAAATGTTTTAAAGCAGGCCAGGCACAGTGGCTCACACCTGTAATCCTAGCACAGGGATGTCCAATCTTTTCGTTTTCCTGGGCCACAATGGAAGAACTGTCTTGGGCCACACATGAAATACACTAACATTAATGACAGCTGATGAGCTTAAAAAAAAAAAAATCGCAAAAAAATCTCAACTTTTAAGACAGTTTAGGAATTTGTGCTGGGACGCATTCAAAGCCATCCTGGGCCACATGTGGCCAGTGGACCATGGGTTGAACAAGCTTGTTCTAACAGTTTGGGAGGCTGAGGTGGGAGGATGGCTTGAGTTCAGGAGTTCAAGACCAGCCTGGGCAACATAGTAAGACCTTGTCTCTAAAAAAATATTTTAAAATTAGCCAGGCATGGTGGTACATGCCTGTAGTCTCAGCTACTCAGGAGGCTGAGGTGAAAGGATCACTTAAGCACCACAGATTGAGGCTGCAGTGAGCCATGATCACATCACTGTACTCCAGTCTGGGTGACAGACCAAGACCACCTCAAAAGATATAAAATATAATAAATAAATAAATAAATTTTTTAAAATGAGGAAAAACCCGACATTCAAAAATAAAATTAATTGTGTTTTCTGGAAATGGTACAGTGTGAACTTTTTACATATGTGTCCTGGTCACTCTATCTCTTGATTGATGATTGTAACAAAGAGTTGAGAAAGTAATCATAAGCCCAATTGAGTCATAGAAACCCTCAAATAAGACCTTCAAATATATCTCAAACAAGAGGTAACTAGTTTGGCCTAAATGTATGGCACAGTTGAAAGTATTTATTTCATCATCATCATCATCACCCTGCTAGAATTTTTAAAACCACAATATTTTCAACTCTGTTCAAACTTGGAGATACCTTTCCAGGTCTACTATTTCTAGAAAAGTTCTTAGGTGAGACCTGCAAGAGACGGAGTGAGTTATTTTTTTTTTAACTGAGATTCTATTTATTCTCTGCCATGGGAGAAGTTTTCCAGAGAGTACAAGGAGAGATTCAGGATACAGCAAATTCCTTCAGCTTCTTAGGAACAGCAGCAGAGGTTTGAAATGTCCAGGAAAATAATCTTTTTAAGAATACCACCCATGAATCCAGTTCTCTGAAGGGAAAATATCAAACCGGAAAAACAGATTTGGACCTAAAAATAATTAAATATGTCACTTTTAAAGCATATTTTATCTTAATATCGCTCCCTTTTAGGATTTCTTCAAAACAGAAGCCATAAACTTCTCAAAAGACAACTACTTACTAGAAGAAAGTAGTCCTAATTAGGATATGTGTCGAGAAAACCTAATTATCAATTTGCCTAATTAAAATGAATATCTGAACATGCCTTAGGAATGTGAGCTTTCTCGGGTGAGACGTGTACCATTTTTTTTAAATCAACATCCGTCAACAGAGCCTAGCAGATTATGTTAACAGGGAACGGATGACTGAAACCAAGCGTCACACACACCACTACTGGCAGGACTTGATGGGAATACTGTTACTCACGTAAATCACCGGTAGGAGGAAATGCGTCTTAAAGCAAAGCGCTCTTTCATTTAACTGGCAGGCTACATTTGGAAAATAAACCGCTCAATGAGCTAATTCTGCAGCACAGGTGATGGTTCAGAGCTGTGATTTTTAGGGACTGTTGCTTGAGTTAATCAAACCCCTTTGATGGTGTATGTTTTGGCAAGAGAAGGGGAAAAGCCAGGATTATTTGTTTGTTTGTTTGTGTTTTTTTGAGACACAGTCATCACTCTGTCTCCAAGGCTGGAGTGCAGCGGGCGATCTTGGCTCACTGCAACCTCCAACTCCCAGGTTCAAGCTATTCTCCTGCCTCAGCCTCCTGAGCAGCTGGGATTACAGGTGCATGCCACCACATCTGGCTAATTTTTGCATTTTTAGTAGAGATGGGGTTTCGCCATGTTGACCAGACTGGTCTTAAACTCCTGGCCTCAAGCAATACACCCGCCTCAGTCTCCCAAAGTGCTAGAATTACAGGCATAAGCCACCACTCCCAGTCTCGAAAAGTCAGTTCTTGAACTTTCTCAGTCTGCCCAAGGGGCAACTCTACTGGCTTCCCAAGGAGTCTGGAGAGGCCTCTGATGCCTCTAAGGGCACCTCTCCAAGTTGCCAGTGATGCTAAGAGAGTCAGGACCCTGGGAAATTGTCAATGAGTGCAATGGAAGCAGCGATGGTAGGTTAGGGTTCAGCGACTAGTAATGTGAAGCCACAAGCCTGGGGTTCTCAGCAGAACACTCTGAGGCTGGGCCTCTCAAGGCCCTCCATTAAATGACCCATCCTGGGTGTGTGTATGGGACTGCATGGCTCACAGAGGAGATCAAGTGCTGGCCCCACTTCTAGATTTACTCGGGGCTAAGAAAAGTTCCAGGTCACTCTCTCCTTCTATCAGCAGGGTAGGTGTCTCACAGATTTATCGTCAAGTCTCTCTCCAGCACCCCCATTCTTATCCAGGGGAGATGCCCTCTGATCCTCTGGTCCCAGTGGTGGCCCCCTGGCAGCTGCAATGGCCTAGGAAGCTTCTATACCTCAGCACTCCCATCACCTCCACTGGAAGACACCCTGCGCCCAATAGGTACCTCCAGCTACAGCAAATAAACACATTCCAAGTAAACAATGGGGGCCAGGTGCGGTGGCTCATGCCTGTAAATCCCAGCACTTTGGGAGGCCAAGGGGGGTGGGTCACTAGAGGTCAGGAGTTCCAGACCAGCCTGGCCAACATGGCGAAACTCCATCGCTACTATAAATGCAAAAATTAGCCGGGCATGGTGGCACATGCCTGTAATCCGAGCTACTCGGGAGGCTGAGGCAGGAGAATTGTTTGAACCTGGGAGGTGGAGGCTGCAGTGAGTAAAGATAGCATCATTGCACTGCAGTTTGGGTGACAGAGCGAGACTCCATCTCAAAACAAACAAACAAAAACAAAAAAAACACAAAGTAAATAACGGGGGGCTACAGAAAGGCAGCTTCCAGACAAATCCTGGAGCTCCAGCTTCCAACTGGATTGCACCCCAAGTTGCTCTAAAGTAGAAATGCTTTTGTTGCCATTGCTGTAACCAGACCATACTTTTCAAAATAAAAATCTGATCATGTGTCCTTGCTTCTTCACACATCCAGCTTGAAACCTCTTGATGCTATTAGGATACAATGAAAATTCTTAGTTACCACCACCCCCCTCTCCAGCCTCATTCCACACCATGCCCCAACCTCATCTTTCTGCTCCAGACTCAGAGATTTCCTTCAGCCCTCATCCTTCCCTTTCCCATCCAGCCATGTTCTAGGACTCTCACACTTGCTCTGCCCATGGTCCACAATGGTCTTCCCTCCCTTCGTGACCCAGTTAACTCATACTCCTCTTTGACCAATCAGATGAAGCAACATGTCCTCAGGAGAGCCCTGCCTGAATGCCCTCAGAGCCCACCAGTAGCCAAGCATTATATTCTGTGCCCTAGCTTTGTACCTGGATTATTATAAGCCTCTGAGAGCATGTAACTTGAACCACTCCCCCGCCCCCAACTTCCTATTCTACACAATACTGGAGAGTGCAATAGGAATATAAGAAATATTTAGTTTTTGGTTTTTTTTTTTTTTTGAGATGGAGTCTCACTCTATTGCCCAAGCTGGCGTACAGTGGCATATTCTTGGTTCGCTGCAACTTCTGATTCCCGGGCTCAGGCAATTCTCCTGCCATAGCCTCCCAAGTCCCCAAGTAGCTGAGACTACAGGCATGCGCCATCACACCCAGCTAATTTTGTATTTTTAGTAGAGAGGTGGTTTCGCCACGTTGGCCAGGCTGGTCTCGAACTCCTGAGCTCAGGTGATCCACCCGCCTCAGCCTCCCAAAGTGCTGGGATTACAAGCGTGAGCCACTGCGGCCAGCCCACAACAAGTATTTCTTGAACTGAAAGAAAAAATATATATACATATGCAGCAACAGGGAACTCTCATATACTGCTGGTGGAAGTATAAATTGGAGCTACCACTTTGGAAGGCAGTTTGACCGTATCTAATAATGCTGGGGATGATTATATCCTATAACCCAGAACTTAGCTCGTAGGTATATGCCTCGGAGTAACTCTCCCATGTGCCCACAAAGAGATTTGTGCAGAATGTTCATAACAGCACTGTTACCAAGGGCAAAAACCAGAAACAACTAAATGGCCATTATATCAGTCAGGATCCTTACGGGAAATAGCTGGCATTCTCAAATTAGGATAATTTTTAAAAGCGCTTAAAAAGGGATTACTTGGGGTGGGATGGCTGGACGAAACCTACAAGGGGGTGTTGCAACCCAAGGATAGAAAAGCAGAACCATTGCCACTCCCACGCCTCAAAGGAGGAAATGGTTACTCAAATACAGAACTAGAGAGAATGAAGAGAAAAGCTGTCCTGAGAGAAGGAGCGACCTTGACCTTCAGGGGTGGAGAGGAAGACAGCCAGGCCAGGCAACTCCACGGGGAGTAAACTGCAAGAATAAATACAGCTGCCTTTTGCTTCTCTCCCTCTCTTATTTCTTCTCAGGGCTCCCCACTGGATGAGCCGAAAGGAAAACCAAAAGGCAAGGAGCCCACTGATGTAGTTCATGGAGGGCAACCCCCTGGGGCAACTCCCTGGGGAAGGGAGAAAGGTTTCGAGAGGCAAAGGGAAGATATTCAGCATATACATCAACAGAATGTATAAAGTATATAATCATCCAATGGAATGTATATAATCATCCAATGGAATGTTGCTCAGCAAGAAAAGAGCAAAATCTTCATGTTGGACAAAAAAGACAAGTTGCATTAAAATATAGTCGTCCCAGCCCAGGCACAGTGGCTCAGGCCTGTAAGCCCAGCACTTTGGGAGGCTGAGGAGGGCGGATAACCTGAGGTTGGGAGTTCAAGACCAGCCTGACCAACATGGAGCAACCACATCTCTACAAAAAACACAAAATTAGCCGGGCGTGCCTACAGTCCCATCTACTCCGGAGGCTGAGGCAGGAGAATCGCTTGAACCTGGGAGGCGGAGGTTGCAGTGAGCCAAGATCACCACTGCACTCCAGCCTGGGTGACAGAGCAAGACTCTGCCATAAATAAATAAATAAATAAATAAGGTTTTAGCATAGAATTACAGGAGAAACCTACTTTAGGTAAGGTAGCAGGTAAAGTCTCTATGAGGAAGTGAATGGACTTTAAAACGAGGTGTCACGGCTGAGAGAGCCAGGCTCACCAACCCTGCTAGCAACAGAAAACAGCAAGCGCCAAGACCCTCAGGGAAAGAACGGCTTGGCCCTTTTAAATGCAGTTCAAACAAGGGCAACAACAAAACCTGTTTCAGAATTGGGCAAGAGAGAGAATGATAACCCTGAAAGAAGTGAACACAAGCCCGATCACGTAGGGCATTTAGGGTGACTTCCTTGGGGGTATAAAGCTGGTGAGAGCCTGGAAGGCAATCTGGCTCCAGGCAGTAAAAAGCCACAGAGGGGAATCAAGGAACTAGTAACAAACTTCCCTCTTGACTTAGCACCTAGCAGGCGTTCAACACTGGTTTACAAAAATACTTTTGATCTGTTTACGCTTCCAAAAACCCTATGAGGCGGGTATTATCAAACCCCTTTTTATGGCCAAGCAGATAATCTAAATCCAAAATCCAAGCACTTTACCACGACTCTCGACTGCCCTCCCTCTCTACTGCTCTGATGGGGCAATGTTACCATTTCGGTGAATGACTTAAATAACTGTACTTATGGAGTATAGAACACATAACGGTGAACAACCTTAACAAAACCGATGGCCTCTAACATGCACCTAGCGCTTATCCAGTAACACCCACAAGTATTCCCGTTTTACAGATATGGAAGCTGAGGCCAAGATGCTAATGCAGGGCTTGGAAACCAGGTCTCGCTGCAGAGCCCAAGCTGTCATTAACTATGCTTCGCTGCCTTCCTCTTACTTCCCTTCTCTGGGGGAAGTTAGGTCAAGGCCAGGGAGGCTCCTGGACCAGACCGCTCTCTCGGACTCGCCTCTCAACTGCGCCCCTGCAATTCCTAAATTCAGGTTTTGATGCAGCTATGGCGGCCCCCAGGCCCGGGTGCAGCCCCGGATGGTGTCCGACTGGCGGAGAGCACACCTGAACAAAAGGTTCCCCCGGCAGACGGTTCCGCAGCCCTGGCCAGAGTCTCCTCCCTGGGTGAGGGGCGGGCAGTACCTGCGGGAAACGCGTCCAGGGTCCTGCCCCGGGCTCTGTGGAAAACACCCCCCGCCTCTGCAGCCGACATGGCGAGCGAGTTTCTGGCCTTCACTCAGAACACTGCGTGGGTGGAAGCCGCGCGACTACACACCGGCCAACCTCCAGAACTATCCCGCTTCGGGCGGCGCCCTTTGCTCTCGGGGCGGGACTGGGGCGGGACGGGGCGGGGCCCGGTCGCTCGGGGCGCCGCTAGTGCTGCCTGGGCGGAGCGGAGGCGCCAGCGGCCCCTCTGGGATCGACCTGCGCGCCTGGCGAGTGGAGATTGTCTAGGGCAGGCGTGGGCGGGAATAAGGCTTTGGGGTCAGTCCTTCCCTAAAGGCACAGTTACTAGATTTAACAGTAAAAATGCAGGACTCCCAGTTAAATTGGAATTTCAGATTTTTTTAAAAAAGAATGACTTAGTATAAATATGTCCCATGCAGTATTTGGGAGCTACTTACTTTTTTTTTTTTTTTATCTGAAATTCCAATTGAACTGGGCGTCCTAATTTTTTAAAATTTTTCTCTTTTTGCAGGTTTGAATGGAAGTGTCCTGATTTTTTTTTTTTTATCTGACAACTCTATCATAAAGTCAGAAGGAGCCTCTGGGGTGGCTTACGCCTGTAAACCCAGCTCTTTGGGAGGCCAAGGAGGGAGAATCGCTTGAGTCCAGGTGTTGGAGACCAGCCTGGGCAACACAGCGAGAGACCTTGCCAATACAAAAAAAAAAAAAATGAAATGGTGGATGTCTTGGAGGACTGTCTCAGCTCGAACTTCCCAGTGGCTGCCACCATCTTTCTGTTATTATCTTTGCTTGCTATGCACCAGACAGGGCGCTAAGCACTTTGCACGGGGCTCACTTCATCCCCACTACAACCCTAGGAGGTTGTCCTGTTATTAGGTGCATCCGTCGTTTGGGGAAACTGACGCTCAGAGAGATAAGGGGACTTGCACAAGGTGACACACATCTGGAGAGGTAGTAAAGCTGCGAGTAACCAAATTAGGATCTCTTCAGCTCAAGAGGCATTCTGCTGAACTACTTAGCCAGCATTTGTCAAACGCGTTGAAAATACTAATTCCAGAATGGACCTATTGAATCCAAATCTCTATGAAAATGATCTGTGTTTTGTTATTGTTGTGTTTCGTTTGTTTCTCTGGAGACAGGGTCTCACTCTGGTTGCCTAGGCTGGAGTGCAGTGGCACAGTCTCTGCAGCCTCGACCTCCTGGGCTCAGGTGATTCTCTCACCTCAGCCTCCTAAATGTCTGGCACTATTGGCATGCGCCACCATGCCTGGCTAATATTTTGTATTTTTAGTAGAGACGAGTTTCACTATGTTGCCCAGGCTGATCTGGAACTCCTGAGCTCAAGCAATCCGCCCACCTGGGCCTCCTAGAGTGCTAGGATTATAGACATGAGCCACTGTTCCTGGCCTGAAAATGATCTGTTTTTAACAAGCACTGCAGGGGAGCTCTTATGATCTTATAAATTTGGGAAATTCTTTTCAAAACTAGCTGCCTACATCCAAAGCACTGTTTGAGTAGTTAATATGGCCACAACTACTGTTCTCTAATCCTTGACAAGAGTCACCCATGAATCATAGTGGTTAAGAGTATAAATGCCTATGAGTCCTGGAGTCAGTTGGCTTGGGTTCATCCCGGTTCTAACCACTTACTTGTTGTATGCTCTTGAAAATTGCATAGTTTCTCTATGCCTCAGTTTCCCTATCTGTGAAATGGAAACAATAGTAGCATCTAGGTCATAGAGTTGCAGAGAGGCTTAAATGAATTCATGTATCAAAGTGCTTAGAATAATAGTTCTAATAACAAACGGTGGGTACTCAATGAATATTAGCCATTGTTATTATTAATCAATCACTATAACCCTATTCCCTGAATATGGCCCGGCCCAGAGGAAGGTCTCATGAAATGTGAAGGAGGCCAGGCACAATGGTTCATGCCTGTAATGCCAGCACTTCGGGAGGCCAAGGCGAGCGATCTTGAACCCTGATCTCAAGTGATCTGCCTGCCTCGGCCTCCCAAAGTGCTGGGATTACAGGCATGAGCCACCATGCCCAGCCTGGTCTTGCCAGAGGCGTTTGAAATGATGGCACCTGCTGTGCTGCATTCCCAAGAGGTTACACATTCTAAGTCAAAGGATGGGCCTTAGCAGGTGGGCACAGATACAGTCATAAAGACCTTGCTAGGCTGGGCACGATGGCTCATGCCTGTAATCCCAGCACTTTGGGAGGCCAAGGCGGGCGGATCACCTGAGATCAGGAGTTTGAGACCAACCTGGCCAACATGGAGAAACCCCATCTCTACTAAAAATATAAAAATTAGCCAAGTGTGGTAGCAGGTGCCTGTAATCCCAGCTATTTGAGAGGCTGAGGCAGGAGAAGCACTTGAACCAGGGAGGCGGAGGTTGCAGTGAGCCAAGATCGCACCACTGCACTACAGCTTGGGTGACAGAACAAGACTCCATCTCAAAAAAAAAAAAAAAGACCTTGCTGATAAAACAGGTTACAGTAAAGGAGCCAATCAAAAGGAAGATGCCAATGAGAGCAATCTCTGCACATCCTTGCTACTCATTCTACACTAATTATAATGCATTGGCATGTAAGAGACACTCCCACGAGCACCATGACAGTTTACAAATGCCATGGCAACAGCAGGAAGTTATCCTATATGGTCTAAAAAGGGGAGGAACCCTCAGTTCCAGGAATTCCCCACCCCTTTCCTGGAAAACTCATGAATAATCCATCCTTTGTTTAGCCTATAATCAAGAAATAACCATAAAAATGTGCAACCAGCAACCCTCAGCGCTGCTCTGCTATAGAGTAGCCATTCTTTTATTCCTTTACTTTCTTAATAAACTTGCTTTCACTTTACTCTATGGACTTGCCCCAAATTCTTCCTTGTGCGAGATCCAAGAATCCTCCCTTGGCGTCTGGATAGTGACCCCTTTCTAGTAACAGTCTTATGGCCCCCACCCAGGCACTGACAACTTCCCTCTGATTTCATTTCTGACCTAACCAATCAGCACTCCCAACTCATGGGTCCACTAACCACCAAATTATGCCTAAAAAACCTGATCCCCAAATTCACAAGGAGACTGATTTAAGCAATAATAAAATTCTGGTCTCCAGTACAGCCAGCTCTGAGGGAATTAAACTTTCTCTATTGCAATTCCGCTGTCTTGATACATTGGCTCTGCCCAGGCAGCAGACAAGGAGAACTTGTTGGGCAGTTACATGCTCTGCCCTTTATAATTGTGGCTTTATCTTCACTCTCTACAGAGAAGACTTCCTCGCAATCACTTGGAAGCTCCAGGCTCCTCCTTCATGGGAGCAGAATGGCTACAGCCTTTCTAGACCACATTCTCATGAGACACCACCCAGTGAGGTGAGGAAGGAAGTGTCTTTTATTTCCTCTGAAGCCTCCAGCAAACACCCCCTTGCATCACTGCAATGCCAGTTTCAAACCAAAGTCAGAAGGATAGATGGCATATTTCAATTGGCTGCAGTCATGAGGCTTACCCTAAAGAAGGCATGGTATTAATTTCACCCTAGTTACATGCCTAAGAATGGGGAGCACAATTCTCTTAATATTAAATCTTGACGCCATTGTCCTGAGAAAGGAAGAAGCAATTATTTTTAAAAAGCCAATAGATAATCCATTACATTCCCTGTGCAGGAGTGAATGTTGAGGTTGGGGTGGGGGAGTCACAAAGGGCAGTGACTACCATCCCCACTCCCCACCCTTTAAAAAGACTGCCCTTTTTCTTCCCTCCCACTTCTTGTAACAGCTATACTTGTAAAAAGCCCTAATCTACGCGGTGGCTCACACCTGTAATCCCAGCACTTTGGGAGGCCGAGGCAGGTGGATCACAAGGTCAAGAGATTGAGACCATCCAGGCCAACATGGTGAAACCCTATCTCTACTAAAAATGCAAAAATTAGCTGGGCGTGTTGGCATGTGCCTGTAGCCCCAGCTACTTGGGAGGATGAGGCAGGAGACTCACTTGAACCTGGAAGGAGGAGGTTGCAGTGAGCCGACGTCATGCCACTGCACTCCAGCCTGGTGACAGAGCAAGACTCAATTTAAAAAAAAAAAAAAAAAAAGCTCTAATCTAAATATGCTGTTATTTAGAGTCCCAGATATATGATTAAGAACATCAGTTTCTGTACTGGGCTGTAGAATAGCCTCACTTCTTGAAGCAGGCAGAACAATTTGTCCTAACACTCAAGGGCTTTAGGCCACTGAGCTTTTATAGTTCTTCTGTCCACTTTTTATAGATCTTCTGTCTCCTTGCTCCCAGCCTGTGGGCAGTCACTCCTCGCTGTTTGTTGCATCTCTCTCTTGCAAGTCCTGTCTGTCTCCTTCCCTTGTTTCTCATCTGCCCCAGTTTGTGAAGCTGGATGACAAAGCTTGTTAAGACTATGAGCCAGGTTGGTTTATGGATTGGAGCCAGTAGGCTTGGCATAAGAGCCTAAAGCCTCATTTAGAGAGAAGCACTTGGGCCTTGCTTTAATGGGTATTGTCATTCCTGGTTAGGCTGTGTGATGGTTAATTTTATGTGTTAACTTGGCTGGACCACAATGCTCAGATATTTGGTCAAACATTATTCTGAATGTTGCCATTGTTAATGGTGGAGGGTGTCCAGGTTCTAGGCATCTTGAACAAAGAATTGGACAAAATGCACAAACAAAGCAGGGAAAGAATGAAGCAAAAAAGGCAGAGATTTATTGAAAATGAAAGTACATTCCA
This sequence comes from Chlorocebus sabaeus, assembly GCF_047675955.1. Taxonomy (NCBI): domain Eukaryota; kingdom Metazoa; phylum Chordata; class Mammalia; order Primates; family Cercopithecidae; genus Chlorocebus; species Chlorocebus sabaeus. The sequence continues at coordinate 12,365,199 of NC_132908.1, forward strand.
TGCGGTGGGAGTGGGCCTGAGCATCGGGGCTTAAGAGCCCAGCTACAGAATTTTCTGGGGTTTAAATACCCTTTAGAGGTTTCCACTGGTTACTTTGTGTATGCCCTATGTAAATGAAGAGGCTAAAGTGAAGTTACAAAGTTACTTACTTGGCATACGCCCTGTGTAAATGAAGAAGATGAAGTAAAGTTACAGAGTCATTTACTAGCTGTGTGGTGTATGCCCTATGTAAATGAAGAGGATATTTCCTGTTATAGCTGAAGTGTTTCCATTTGATTTAGTTCTAGGAAGTCCTTAGATTTCCTGCCTCCAGGCCCTCTTCTCCTGCCTCACCCTGGAAATGTTTTTTTGGGGGGTGTTTTTGGGGTTTTCTTTGAGATGGAGTCTTGCTCTGTTGCCCAGGCTGGAGTGCAATGACACGATCTCAGCTCACTGTAACCTCCACCCTCCAGGTTCAAGCAATTCTCCTGCCACAGCCTCCCAAGTAGCTGGGATTACAGGTGACTGCCACCACACCTGGTTAATTTCTGTATTTTTAGTAGAGATGGGGTTTCAGCATGTTGGCCAGGCTGGTCTCGAATTCCTGACCTCAGGTGATCCGCCCGCCTCGGCCTCCGAAAGTGCTGGGATTACAGGCACTAGCCACCGCACCTGGCCTGGGAGTGTTTACATATTACATTACTACATTTACATTTGGACTTGGAGTGCAGCAGATTGCCCTCCATAATGTGGGTGGGCTGCATCCAATCAGTTGAAGGTCTGGATGAACAAAACACTGACCTTCTCTAAGCAAGATAAAATTCACCCAGCAGACCCCTTTGGACATGAACTGCAGCATCAGCTCTTCCTGGTCCCAGCCGTCTGGACCACCCTGCAGATTTTGGACTTGCCAGCCTCTCTCTCTAGACAATCTATACACAGTCATGCGTCACTTAATGGCAGGAATACGTTCTGAGAAACGTGTCATTAGGCGATTTCATCATTGTGTGAACATCATAGAGTGTGCTTACACAAACTTAGATGATCTTGCCTACTATGCACCTAGGTGGGGTGGTATAGCCTATGGCTCCTAGGTTATACACCTGCACACCATGCTTCTGTGCTGAATACCGTAGGCAGTTTTAACATAATGATAAGCATTTGTGTATCTAAACACATCAAAACACAGAAAAGGTGAAGTAAAAACACAGTGTTATAATATTATGGGACCACCATCATATGTGAGTATATGTATTAAGTTGTTGATCAAAATACTGTGCAGCATGTGACTGTATATACAGTCTTGGGACCCCAAAATCACTAAGTCAAAGGGAGAAGTCAGGCTGGGAACTGCAACAGGCAAAACTGCCTCCCATTTTATTCCTAAATAAGACAGACACAAAAATAAAAACGTTACATACCTCCCTCACAATTTGCCCACAAGAAAATTCCTTGTGGACAAAGGACAGACACAACTCAGTCATCCCTCTGCTCATATGAGACAAATTCATATCTGATTGCTTCCTCTGCCCTTTCCTTCCTTCCTTCCTTTTTTTTTTTTTTTTTTTTTTTTGAAATAGAGCCTCCCTCTGTTGCCCAGGAATCTCCCTCTGTTGGAGTGCAATGGTGCAATCTTGGCTCACTGCAACCTCTGCCTCCCAGCTCCAAGGTTCAAGGGATTCTCCTGCCTCAGCCTCCCAAGTAGCTGAGACTACAGGCATGTGCCACCATGCCTGGCTAATTTTGTATTTTTAGTAGAGATGGGGTTTCACCATGTTGGTCAGGCCAATTTTGAACTCCTGACCTCAAGTGATCCACCCAACTCGGCTTCCCAGAGGGTTGGGATTAAAGGCATGAGCCACCGCGCTGGGCTTTTTCAAGCAATTCTGCTGCCTCAGCCTCCCAAGTGACAAGGGGGCTGGGCATGGTGGTTCACATCTGGGATCCCAGCGTTTTGGGAGGCCAAGGGAGAGGATCATGTCAACCCAGGAGTTCGAGACCAGTCTGGGCAACATAGCAAGACTCCATATCTACAAAAAATACAAAAATTAGCTAGGCCTGGTGGCACATGCCTGTAGTCCCAGCTACTCAGAAGGCTGAGGGGAGGGCATCACCTGAGCCCAGAAAGTCAAGGCTGCAGTGAGTCATGATGAGGCTACTACACTCAAGCCTGGGTGACAGAGTGAGGCTGTCTCAAAAAAAAATTTATGTATCTGAAACACCAATTTAATTGAGCATTCATATTGTATCTGGCACCCCTAGGCTAGTATCTACCATATTGGACAGCACACATATGGAACATTCCCATCGATGCAGAATTTCTATTGGACAGTGCTGATTCAGAACATTAATGAATAACCCATAGCCAGTGAATCTTTCCTGTTGCTTCTGTTCTTCTGTCTGATGGCCTATCGCTGGCATGTGGAACATAACAGGCAAATACAGTTCTCAGCCTTGAAAGCAGATAATACTAACTATTCCAACTATTTTTCATCCAAAAACTTGAATTTAACTTACCCACTTAGGCTTTCTTTTCTATCTCCCCTATATTACTTAACACTCCCTTGTAAATTACCTTCTGGATGATGGTAGGAGCTTACTGTTAACTTTTTTCTTCTTTGTTTTGTTTTGTTTTGTTTTGTTTGAGACAGAGTTTCGCACTTGTTGCCCAAGCTGGAGTGCAATGGCACCATCTCGGCTCACTACAACCTCAGCCTCCCAGGTTCAAGCGATTCTCCTGCGTCAGTGTCCCGAGTAGCTGGGATTACAGACATCCACCACCTCACCTGGCTAATTTTTTTGTATTCTTAGTAGAGATGGGGTCTCATCACATTGGCCAGGCTGCTCTTAAACTCCTGGCCTCAGGTGACCCGCCCGCTTCGGCCTCCCAAAGTGCTGGGATTATAGGCATGAGCCACCGCGCCAGGCCAACTTTCTAATCTTCATTTTTTTTTTCATCTGAATAATGAACCTAGCCTCCTGAAGCATTTGCAGTTATTCACTTTGGGTTGTGAAATGAACTTTTCCCCCTTTTTCAACGAGAATAAGAATACTCCTTAAAGCTCCACTCCACTGAACTCAATTGTGCATTGACTGTACAACTTAAGCTCTGTGCAGAGGTATAAGCTCCCCAAGGCTTATGCATCCATTTAGAATACACCAAGTGTCCAGAACAGGACCTGACACATAGGAAGCCCTTAATGAATACAAAGCCCTTAATAAAAAGCCCTTAATCAAAGTGGAATTTGCTTCTCGATTAAACTTACTAATGTTGAGAATCCCGAGGGCAGATTTCAAATTCCATTTAGTTTCTCCACGAACCTTGGTACTGGATGAGTTCACAATGAATAACAACAGAATTTTACATACTTCAACCCCCACCTCTTGCCTTGCTGTTTAATTTGTCACATGTTCTTGCAAAGTAACGGCAGTCGGTTCCTGGTGCTCTCAGGATGACATTTTTGTCATTGGGGGCTCAGGGCAAAATTGAAAGCCACCGGAAAACACTGAAAACACTGTTGATACATGTAACCCTTTCTACGTTTTCATTTTGTTTCTCCATCTTCCCCCTGCTGGGCACTGCTTGATTGAAACCAAATCCTGTTTGCTAACATCATAACTCTTCTTTCCTTCCTAAGAGAAGGAACAGACATATGAATCCGTCAGCTCTTACTGGTTTTTATCTTCACAAAGCACTAGCCTGGTTTTTTATTGAGCATTTAATATTGCGGAGAAATAAGATCTGTACCCAGAGGCACTCTAACAGCAGGATTCTGGATTTTCTCTCTTGGGACTCTGAATATATTAGTCTCAATTAGTGGTTCTCAACCCTGGCTGCACATTAGAACCGCCTGGGGAGCTTTTGAAGCATATTTATTCCAAGACTTCACCCTGGGAATTTCTGATTGGATGAGTTTTGGACGAGACCTCAGCATTGCTCTTTAAATGTCCTAGGTGATCCTAATGTGAAGCTAGGGTGGAGAACTGCTTGTCCACACTCTAAAATAAGCCAACTGGCTGGGCGCAGTGGCTCACCCCTGTAATCCCAGCACTTTGGGAGGCAGAGGTGGGCGGATCACTTGAGGTCAGGAGTTCGAGATTAACCTGGACAACATGCTGAAGCCCTGTCTTCACTAAAAATACAAAAAAAAAAAAAAAAAAATTAGCCAGGCGTGGTGGCACACACCCGTAATCCCAGGCATTTGGGAGGCTAAGGCAGGAGAATCGCTTGAACCTGGGAGGTGGAGGTTGCAGTGAGCCAAGATCACACCACTGCACTCCAGCCTGGGTGAAACAGTGAGACTCTGTCTCGGGGAAAAAAAAAAAAAAAAAAAAAACAACACAGAATAAATATAAAATAAAATAAGCGAACCACCTGAGTCAAGTGAAAGGCAAGTGAACAATACAGCCTATTGCTGCTGGTGTGAGGAGACAAACGCAATACACTACTGAGTCACTGAGCTCTGGGATACATACCTTTTCATACAGAGTCCTATTTAAGCTTCACCAAAGGCTTGAAATTTTACACATAGGATTGAATGATTGAATAGTGTCTTCACAAAATTCATGTCCATCTAGAACCTGTGAATTTGATCTTAATTGTGAGTCAGGTCTTTGCAGATGTAATCAAGTTAATACTCATACTGGATTGGAGTGGGCCCTAAATCCAATGACTGATATCTTTTTTAAAAAAGTTTTGGCCGAGTGCGGTGGCTCATGCCTGTAATCCCAGTACTTTGGGAGGCTGAGGTGGGCGGATCACTTGAGGTCAGGAGACCAGCGTGGCCAACATGGTGAAACTCCTTCTCTACTAAAAATACAAAAATTAGCCAGGCGTGGTGGCAGGCGCCTGTAATCTCAGCTACTCGGGAGGCTGAGGCAGGAGAATTGCTTGAACCCAGGAGGAAGAGGTTGTAGTGAGTTGAGATTGCGCCATTGCACTCCAGCCTGAGCAACTAGAGCGAAACTCCATCTTAAAAATAAAATAAAATAAAATAAATTATAGAGTGTTCCTTCTCTTATTTCCTAAGAAAACGAACACATGTCTAAATCTGTCAAGTCTTACTGGTTTTTCCAAAGCACTAGCTTATTTTTCTTAGTTTTTATTTGCTTGTTTGTTTGAGATAGAGTCTTGCTCTGTCACTCAGGCTGGAGTGCAATGGTGTAATCTCAGCCCACTGCAACCTCTACCTCCTGGGTTCAAGCAATTCTCCCTGCCTCAACCTCCCGAGTAGCTGGGATTACAGGCACCCACCACTATGCCTAGCTAATTTTTCTCTGTATTTTTAGTAGAGATGGGGTTTTGCCGTGTTGGCCAGGCTGGTCTCAAACTCCTGACCTCAAGTGATCTGCCCACCTCAGCCTCCTAAAGTGCTAGGATTACAGACATGAGCCACCGGGCTCGGCCTAACCTGTTTTTTTTTTTTTTTTTAAATTTATTTAGGATATAATATTCTGGAGAAATAAGGTCTGTAGCTAGAGGAACTCCAACAGCAGGATTCTGGATTTTCTCTTTTGAGACTCTGAACATATTCATCTCAATTAGTGGTTCTCAACCCTGGCTGCATATTAGAATCTCCTGGGGAGCTTTTGAAGCATAGTCATCCTAAGACTTCACCCTGGGAGTTTCTGATTGGATGGCATGTTGCCCAGGCTGGTCTCGAACTCCTGGGCTCAAGTGATCCTCCTGCCTAGGCCTCCTAAAGTGCTGGTATTACAGGCATGAGCCACCAAGTCTGGCCTGATGTCTTTTAAGAAGAGAACAGGACACACAGAAAGCAATGTGAAGACACTCACAGAGATTAGAGTGTGTGGTCAGGATGCATCTACAAGACAAGGAATACCAAGGATTGCCAAAAAACACCAGAAGCTAGGGCCCAGCATGGCAGCTCACACCTGTAATCCCAGCACTTTGGGAGGGTATGGTGGGAGAATTGCTTGAGCCCAGGACTTTGAGAGCAGCCTGGGCAACATAATGAGAACCTGTCTCTACAAAAAAATTTTAAAAATTACCTGAGTGTGGTGATGTGCACTTGTGGTCCTAGCTACTCAGGAGGCTGAGGTGGGAGAACTGCTTGAGCTTAGGAGGCAGAGGTAGCAGTGAGCTGAGATCACACTACTGCACTCCAGCCTGGACGACAGAGCAAGACCATTAAAAAAACAAAACAGGCCTGGCGTGGTGGCTCATGCCTTTAATTCCAGCACTTTGGGAGGCTGAGGCGGATGGATCACCTCGGGTTGGTAGTTCAAGACCAGCCTGACCAACATGGAAAAACCCCATTTCTACTAAAAATGCGAAATTAGCTGGGCATGGTGGTGCACGCCTGTAGTCCCAGCTACTCGAGAGGCTGACGCAGGATAATCGCTTGAACCCGGGAGGCAGAGGTTGCGATTAGCCAAGATTGCGCCACCGCACTCCAGCCTGGGCAACAGGATCGAAACTCCATCTCAAAAACAAAACAAAACAAAACAAAACAAAACAAAACAAAACAAAACAAAACAAAATACCAGAAACTAGGAAGAGGCAAGGCAAGGAAGAATTCTTCCCTGGAGCCTTTAGAGGAAGCATGGCACCGCCAACACCTTGACCACAGACTCCTGGCCTCCAGATCCGAGAGTGAGTCTATTTCTGCTGTTTTAAGTTGCCCAGTTTGTGGCACTGTATAATGGCAGCCATGGGAAAAAAAATACAGGTTATTATTGTTGCCATTTGATGGATGAGAAATCTGAGGCAGTATGAAGGATGCAAAGAAGGTAGACGTGGGTCCCACCCCCAGAATCTACACCAGGGCTGTGGGAAGGCATCACACATGGATTGAGAGCTTGGAGGCCACAGACCTGGGTAGCATCTCATTCCCACCACTGGCTGTATAACCTTGAACAAATCCCCTGGTCTTTCTCAACCACAGTGTCTTCATCTTCAAAATGAAATACTTCATAGAGTTTTGGGAGAAATGAAATAAGAAACTGCAGGAAAAACACATTGCTTGCACATGGTTAGCTCTCAAAAATGGTACCCAGACAGGGCACAGTGGCTCCTGCCTGCAGTCCCAGCACTTTGGGAGGCTGAGGTGGGCAGATCACTTGAGGTCAGGAGTTTGAGACCAGCCTGGCCAACAGGGTGAAACCCTGTCTCAACAAAAAAACCCCCAAAATTAGCCAGGCTTGGTGGCACATTCCTGTAATCCCAGTTGCTGCTAGGGAGGCTGATGCAGGAGAATTGCTTGAACCCTGGAGAGGGAGGTTGCAGTGAGCTAAGATCACGCCATTGCACTCCAACCTGGGCAACAGAGCGAGACTCTGTCTCAAAAAAAAAAAAGTACTTGTTATTATTATCAGTATTAAACATCAATTTACACCAATAATTAATCTAATTATTAAATTAATTTATATTAATTAAAATAATTTAATTTATATTAAATGTTAAATACATTATTTCATCGGTATGGAATAGATGAAACTGGCCAGGATACTTTCAAAAGGAGGAGGAATCAGAATTTACTCTTGATCTTGTGCTCTGGCTTCATCCCCTTAATGTGGCCCAATTGTGATCTTTGGTCAACAAAGTCAACTGACTGAAAGGGAGGAGGGTCTTGAGCGCCCCCTGGAGGTGAGTATGGGTAACAGACTGTGTGAGGAGGGAAGGGAAGAGAATACATCCCTGGGTGGTTAATGCGACCAGATGGAGGAGAACCTTGAACACTAGTATGTTAGCCCATTTTCATGCTGCTAATAAAGACATACCCAAGACGACTGGGTAATTTACAAAGGAAAGAGGTTTAAGGGACTCACAGTTCCACATGGCTGGGGAGGCCTCACAATCCCCTTCTTTGTAAGGCAAAGGAAGAGCAAAGGAATAGCTTACCTGGCGGCGGGCAAGAGAGCGTGTGCGGGGCAACTCCTATTTATAAAACCATCAGATCTCGTGAGACTTATTCACTACCACGAGAACAGTATGGGAGAAACCGCCGCTATGATTCAATTATCTCCACCTCTCCCTGCCCTTGACACGTGGGGATTGTTACAGTTCAAGATGAGATTTGGGTGGGGACACAGCCAAACTGTATCAGCTAGGTAGAGGAGCTGTTTTAACACAGGTAAACCATGGTTCTGGTTGAAAGGAACTGAACCATGAGGAGAGCAACTGAGCCCTGAAGTGGCTAAACGTAAGGCTCTGGTAGTCGGAATGAAGAAGAAATGAAGGGAGGGACGCAAAGAGAAAGAGGGCAAGACAGAAATCAAAGGCTTGGGTTTCTAGCCTGAGAAAATCGAGAAAAAAATGATTCTGCTCTTAGAAATGGGGTTACTGGGAAAGTCAATTTTATGTTAAGAAAGAAAGAAAGAAAGAAAGAAAGAAAGAAAGAAAGAAAGAAAGAAAGAAAGAAAGAAAGAGAAAGAAAGAAAGAAAGAAAGAAAGAAAGAAAGAAAGAAAGAAAGAAAGAAAGAGAGGGAAAGAGAAAGAAAGAAAGAGAAAGAGTCTGGGCGTGGTGGCTTATGCCTGTAATCCTAGCATTTTGGGAGGCCGAGGCGGGTGGATCACCTGAAGTCAGGAGTTCGAGACTAGTCTGGCCAACATGGAGGAAACCCCATCTCTACTAAAAATACAAAAATTAGCTGGGTGTGGTGGTGGGCACCTATAATCCCAGTTACTCAGGAGGCTGAGGCAGGAGAATTGCTTGAATCTGGGAGATGGAGGTTGCAATGAGTCAAGGCCGCACAACTGCACTCTAACCTGGGTGACAGAGCAAGACTCTGTCTCAAAAAAAAAAAAAAAAAAAAAAAAAAAAATGAAAAAGAAAAAAGAAAAGAAAGAAAAATATTTAGTTTTCTTTTTTCCTTTTCTTTTTTTGAGACAGGGTCTTGCTCTCTCACCCAGGCTGGAGTCCAGTGGCACGATGTCAGCTCACTGCAGCCTTGAACGCCTGGGCTCAAGCAATTCTCCCACCTCAGTTTCCCAAATAGCTGAGACTAAGGTAGGCGCCACCACACCCAGCTAACTATTTTCCATAGAGACAAAGTCTTGTTATGTTGCTCACGGTGTTCTCAGACTCCTGGGCTCAAGCGATCTTTCCGCCTCAGCCTCCCAAAGTGCTGGGATTATAGGCATGAGCCACTGCATCTGGCCCATGATTTACTTTTTGAACAAGCAGAATTTGAGGGATTTTGAAGTGAGACAAGCTGAATTTTGGTTATGGTTCTGCCAAATGTAAACAATGAATCCATCATGTAACCCTTCTGAGCCCGAGCCACTTGATCTTTAAAAAAAAAGGGCACTGACTGGGCATGATCGCTCACGCTGATAATCCCAGCACATTGGGAGGCTGAGGTGGGTGGATCCCTTGAGGTCAGTAGTTTGAGACCAAACTGCCCAACATGGTGAAACCCTGTCTCTACTAAAAATACAAAAATTAGCTGGGTGTGGTGGCACATGCCTGTAGTCCCAGCTATTCGGGAGACTGAGGCATGAGAATTGCTTGAACCTGGGAGATGGAGGTTGCAGGGACCTGAGATTGCACCACTGCACTCCAGCCTGGGTGACAGAGTAAGACTCTGTCTCAAAACAACAACAACAACAACAACAAAAATGGAGGGCACTACGTTAGATCAGTGGGGGCAAACGGGTGGCAGATATGGTTTGTTTATTCTACACAGGGTTTTACATTTTAATTCGCTAGCAACATTTGACAATTGGGAGATGATACACAAAAGCTCAGACTTGTGCCTCCAGAAATTGGCTGAAGCTGAGCCCTGTAGATAGGATATGTAGTCCTCTGTTTTTCCACAGCCCCCACCGTGCCCTGTTGTATTCCTGATGGTAAGGTCCAGTATCAGTTGCCATTTGCCGCCTACACCCCGCCTGCTTTATATTTAGGTTACCTCCTGGCCCCCTGAGCCATTCAGTTTGAGATCTCTGGATTAAACACCCCTTAAAGTTTCCTTCAGCTCAGGGTGTCTATATTTCAGCTCTACATCCACTGGAAATACAAGTCCAGTGAGAAATCAGAGCTAGTGGTGCAGATTTGGAAATTACCTGAGTAGAGGTGATAGTAAGATCCTTTGTATGAGTGCATTTTCACACTGCTATAAAGAACTACCTGAGACTGGGTAATTTTATGAAGAAAAGTGGTTTAATTGACTCACAGTTTTACAGCCTGTGCAGGAGGAATGGGTGGGAAGGCCTCAGGGAATTTACAGTCACAGCGGAAGGCAAAGGGGAAGCCAGAACGTCTTTGCATGGCAGAGCAGGAGAGAGAGAGTGAAGGAGAAGGTGCTACACACTTCTGAACAACCAGATCTCATGAGAACTCACTATCACAAGAACAATAAGTGAGAAATCTGCCCCCATGATCCAATCACCTCCCACAAGGTCCCTCCTCCAACAATGGAAATCAATTCGACGGGAGACTTGGGTGAGGACACAGAGCCAAACTATATAACCCTTGAGCTACATCGTGGGTGTAAGTGTAAAGAAAACAAAAGAAGAACAGAGAACTGAGGACAGAGAATATTCCCCTATGGCTAAGGATGATTAATGTTAAGAACATGAGAAGGATGAAAGGACACAGAAAAGAAGAGTTTAGATGGAATAGTGCAGGGTGATGGAAACAAGAGAAGTCTCAAGGAGGCTGTATTAGTCCATTTTCATGCTGCTGATAAAGACATACCTGAAACTGGGCAATTTACAAAAGAAAGAGGTTTAATGTACTTACAGTTCCACATGGCTGGGGAAGCCTTACAATTATTGTGGAAGGTGAAAGTCATGTCTCACATGGCAGCAGACAAGAGAAGAATGAGAGAGCTTGTGCAGGGAAACTTCCATTTTTAAAACCATCAGATCTCGTGAAACGTATTCACTATCATGAGAACAGCATGGGAAAGACTCGCCCCCATGATTCAATCACCTCCCACTGGATTTCTCCCATGAAACAAGGGAATTGTGGGAGTTACAATTCGAGATTTGGGTGAGGACACAACCAAATCATATCAGAGGCACAGATATCAAACAGATTTCAGGGAATCTAGGGCCAATTCAGGAACTATCATGATGGCTGACAAATTGAGCAACTATGTATGCTCATTTTATCCTTGCAGCAACCCAACAAGGGGTGTTCTAGAAATTTCCCCATTTCCCAAGCAAGGGAACTGAAACTTAGAATGTTTAAATCATTTGTCCAAAGTTACATAGAATAAGAACTTTCCCATCAATTATTGGAAATCTAGAACTAGTACAGTAGGTCATTCATTTTCTTTTTCTTTCTTTCTTTCTTTTTTTTTTTTTTCTTTTTTGTTTTTTGAGACAGGGTCTCACTCTGTTGCCTAGGCTGGAGTGCAGTGGTGCGATCTAGGCTCATTGCAACCTCTGCCTCCTGGGCTCAAGCGATCCTCCAGCCTTAGCCTCCTGAGTAGCTGGGACTCACACCTAGCGCATTTTTGTATTTTTTTTGTAGAGATGAGGTTTCACCATGTTGCCCAGGCTGGTCTTGAACTCCTGGGCTCAAGCAATCCTCCCACTTTGGCCTCCTGAAGTGCTGGGATTGCAAGCATGGAGCCACCGTGCCCAGATAGTGTTATTTCTTAGATTCCCCTAAATTATATACATATACACATTTCTATAGACGTTAAAAAGTTGGGATATATATATATATATGTACATATACAAATACACACACATATATATCTATATATATATCTCAAATTGTCATCCCAAATTATCAACAACAACGAAACAGCAGAGCCAAACAGAAAACAAACAATTAAAAAAAAATAAAGCTGAAGACTGTTTTATGAAAGCCCTTGAATGGGACCCTCAGTAGAAATGACTGCAAATCAGCTGTGTTTTTTTTGATTTTTGTTTTTTGTTTTTTTGAGATGGAGTCTCGCCCTGTCGCCCCGGGCTGGAGTGCTGTGGTGCGATCTTGGCTCACTGCAATCTCTGCCTCCCAGGTTCAAGCGATTCTCGTGCCTCAGCCTCCCAGTTAGCTGGGATTACAGGCACTCACCACCATGCCTGGGTAATTTTTGTATTTTTAGTAGAGACAGGGTTTCACTATGTTGGCCAGGCTGGTGTCGAACTCCTGACCTCAGGTAATCCATCTACCTTGGCCTCCCAAAGTGTTGAGATTACAGGCGTGAGCCACTGTGCCCGGCCCTCAGCTGTGTTCCTGAGCAGAGCTGGCTACTGTGCCTAGTGCTGTGCTGTGACAACCCACCATCCAGTTGTGAACATCTCTATCAGAATGTGCACAACAGCCAGAAGCACAACACAGTATGACATTCAGCCATGCCGTTCTTGACACAGATTATTAGAGCGAAAGACATTCAAGAACAAGAGAGCAAGGAGATTTGCTTTCCTGTTTTGTCCCTTACTGCCTTATTAGAAGAAGCTGTTCTTTGGAAACAGTATGTCCTGGGTCAAGTCCATGTTAAAAATTACATGAAGCTAATACTGGCTCAAGGCTTTTAGAGTCCCAAGAACCGCAATTGTAGTGCCCCTTTCTTTGTAATGAAAATAATACCAAAATCAGGATGAGAGAGTCCAATAAAATTCTGATGTTTTTCTACCATTGGCACTCAGATGCTTATATTTTTGAAATATTGTATATCAAATTCTTTCCAATTTTTTTTTCACCTTATCCAACCCTTTTTTGCTGGTGGTTTGTTCATGTTTTATTGGCCATCTGAGTGTTCTGACATTACAGTTAATGCAAATGGTAATGTGTGAAATTGAAGGAACTTCTTTAAACCTCCAGGGAAGTTTTGTTGCCTAATAAAATTATAGTCTTTATGAAATACTAAAGCAATAAAGAACAAATGAGTTTCTTTTCTTTCTTTCTTTCTTTTTTTTTTTTTTTTTGACATGGTTTTGCTCTGTCACCCAGGCTGGAGTGCAGTGGCGCAATCACAGCTCACTGCAGCTTCGATCTCCCAGGCCCAAGTGATTCTCTCATCTCAGTCTCCTGAGTAGTTGGGACTACAGGCACACACCACCATGTGGGGCTGAATTTTTTTTTTTTTCACACAAGTTCTTGCTCTGTCACCAAGGCTGGAGTGCAACGGCATGATTATGGCTCACTGCAGCCTTCACCTCCCAGGCTCAAGTGTTCCTCCCATCTCAGCCTCCTGAGTAGCTGGGACTATAGGTATGCATCACAATGCCTGGCTAATTTTTTATTGTTTTTAAGAGATGGGGTACAGGGTTTCACCATGTTACCCAGGCTGGTCTTGAACTACTGGACTCAAGTGATCCACCTCCTGTGACTCAAGTGATCCACTGGCCTTGGCTTCCCAAAGTCATCATTTTGCGTGGCCTAAGGATGTTATTTTGTAAGCCGCTTTCTTTGCTTAACATGCTGATGCCATATAAATTATATATATGTGTGTGTATGTATATGTTGATATGCCATATATGTGTGTATATAAAGTATTCCACAGTTTTACAGCTACACCTGGATTCTGAAGTTTTTTTTAAATGCTGTTCTTTTAGGTAGAACTCTATAAATTGCTGTGTTCATTGATCAAAAATGGCCAAATACCAGCCATTTCATATGGTTCAACCTACTATCTATGAGGACTATTGCAATAAACAGCTTAAATATATTGGTGTCCTTTTTGGAGAATTTCTTCAGGATAAGTTCCTAGAAATGGGATCACTGGGCTAAACAGCACATACATGTAAAATGTTGATGGATTTTGTCACTGTGGTCTTTCTCACCAATAGTGTAAGGGGCTCCCCAATTTCCCTCACACTTGGCAAACTAAACTGTAAGTTATGGGTAAACCAGTTTACTCTTTTTTTTTTTTTTTTTTTTTTTTAGATGGAGTCTCACTCTGTCACCCAGGCTGGAGTGCAGTGGTACGATGTTGGCTCACTGCAACCTCTGCCTCCCAGGTTCAAGCAATTCTCCTACCTCAGCCTCCCAAGTAGCTGGGATTACAGGCGTGTGCCAACACATGCAGCTAAATTTGTATTTTTAGTAGAGACAGGGTTTCACCATGTTGGCCAGGCTGGTCTCAAACCCCTGGCCTCAGGTGATCCGCCTCCCTCGGCCTCCCAAAGTGCTGGGATTATAGGTGTGAGCCACTGTCCCCGGTCCTAAGCTGGTTTACTCTTATGAAGTATGTATGCACTCCTCTTTCTGTGGATCTTTGTTTCCTGTTGCCTCCCTTCGGGGTGATCTTTCCTCTGGCATGCAGATACACAGCTGCCCCCCTCAACCTGCATTGCACAAGAATCAGGCAGTAGAAACTGTGAGCCCAAATAGGTATGCCAGACAGGTCTCAATCATTTTAGAAAGTTTATTTTGCCAAGGTTAAAGACATGCCTGTGACACAGCCTTAGAAGGTCCTGATGACATGTACCCAAGGTGGTTGGGATACAGCTTGCTTCTATACCTTATAGACATCAATCAGTCAATGCATGTGAGATGTACTTTGGTTCGAGCTGGATAGGCAGGACAACTCGAGATGGGGGCTTCCAGGTTACAGGTAGATTTAAACATTTTCTGGGCTGGGTGCGGTGGCTTATGCCTATAATCCCAGCACTCTGGGATGCTGAGGCGGGCTGATCACAAGGTCAGGAGTTTGAGACCAGCCCGGCTAACATGATGAAACTCCGTCTCTACTAAAAATAAAAACAAATTAGCCTGGCAAGGTGGCAGACACCTGTAATCCCAGCTACTCAGGAGGCTGAGGCAGGAGAACTGCTTGAACCCGGGAGACAGAGGTTGCAGTGAGCTGAGATCACGCCATTGCACTCCAGACCAGGTGACAGTGTGAGACTCCATCTCAAAAAAAAAAAAAAAAAAAAGAAAAAAGAAAAAAAAGACTTTTTAATGGGGCAATTGGCTAAAAGAGTTATTATCTAAAGATTTGGAATCAATAGAAAGGAATATCTTGGCTATGATAATGGGTTGTGGAGACCAAAGTTTTATCATGCACATGAAGCCTCCAGGTAGCAGGCTTTGGAGAGAATAGATTGTAAACGTTTTTTTGTTTTTTCTTTTCTTTTTTTTTTTTTAGACAGTCTCACTCTGTTGCCCAGGCTGGAGTGCCAGTGGTGTGATCTTGGCTCACTGCAACCTCTGCCTCCCAGGTTCAAGCAGTTCTCCTGCCTCGGCCTCCCAAGTAGCTGGGACTACAGGCACCCACCACCACGCCCAGCTAATTTTTCTATTTTTAGTAGAGATCATTTTTCACCATGTTGCCCAGGGTGGTCTTGAACCTCTCCTGGCCTCAAATAATCCACCTGCCCTGGCCTCCCAAAATGTTGAGATTACAGGCATGAGCCACCATGCCTGGCCTGTAAATGTTTCTTATTAACTTTAATGCCCGTGTTGATGTTAATGCTGGTTGGCTTTTCCTGAATTTCAAAAGCGGGGAGAGCATAAGGAGGCATGTCTGACTCTCCCCCAACCATGGTCTGAACTAGTTAGGTTAACTTTGGAATGTCCTTGGCTAAGAGGAGGGGTCCATTCACATGGTTGTGCGGCCTTAGAATTTTATTTTTGGTTTACAAAACTGAAACTGTGCCTCCTTTTGTGACAACTGTAACATTGAATTTCCTGATATGTGACTGGTAAAAAAATTGATTTATATATTTAAAATTCGTGGATATCACATTAATTATTTCCTGAGTTTGATGTGCATCGTGAGTACAGAATATTATCAATAAAATAAAAGTAAATTTAAAGTAAGCTTACAAGGTGCCAGCTACAATGTTAAACATTTGTTTTATTGAATCTTTACAGCCACGCTGAGAAGTAGGTATTGGCATCCACATTTTACATAGAAAAAACGTGGGCTCAGAGAGGTTAACTCTCTCATCCAAGGTGGCATAGCTACTGTATTAATGATCTATTGCTACTTGATATGGTTTGGCTGTGTCCCCACCCAAATCTCACTTGAATTGTAATAATCTCCACGTGTCAAGAGCAGGGCCAGGTGGAGATAATTGATTCATGGGGGTGGTTTACCCCATACTGTTCTTGTGGTAGTAAGTTTCACCATATCTGATGGTTTTATAAAGGGGAGTTCCCCTGCACATGCTCTCTCTTGCCTGCTGCCAGGTAAGACGTGACTTTGCTCCTCCTTTGCCTTGTACCATGATTCTGAGGCCTCTCTAGCCATGTTGGAACTGTGAGTCCAACATATCCATTCAACCCCTTTCCTTTATAAATTACCCAGTCTCTGCTATGTCTTTATCAGCAGCATGACAACAGACTAATACACTACTTAACAAATTACCACAAACTTAGCAGCCTTAAGTGACAAATATTTATTATTTGACAGTTGCTGGAGGCCAGGAGTTTGGGCAAAGCTTAGCTAAATACTCTGCTTATGGGTTCTCAAGAGGCTGTAACTGAGGTGTCAGTCAGAGCAGGGGTCACCTCTGAAGACTCAGCTGGGGAATGGTCTGCTTTGCAACGTCACTTACATGGCTGTTGGAAAGATTCAGTTCCTTGAGGATTCTTGGCCCAAGGGTTTCAGTTTCCTGTTGGCTGGAGACCACCCTCAGTTCCTTGGCACATGGCATTTTCTAACATGGTGGCTCACAACATGGAAACTTGCTTCATCAAAGCAGCAAGGGATAGAATCTTCTAGCAAGACAAAACTCACATCTCGTATAGCTTCATCACAGAAGTAGCACCCAATTACTTTGACCATATTCTGTTGGTGAGAATCAAACCTCCAGGGCAATACACGCTTAGAGGAGGGGATTACAGAAGTGCACAAAGACCAGGAGGTGGGAATCACTGGGGCCGTATTGAGTCTACCTGCTACAGCAATTGAAGAGCAAAGCCAGGATGTGAAGCCAGTTCCATCAAAGTCTGAAGCTCCCTGCAGTTAACCATTAAGCTCTACTGCCTTCCACACACATTAATCTGACTACTTCTCAGAAATATTAATCTGGTGATTCTAATATGGACTCCAGTGTTTATCTCAGTGAGTCATCCTTTTAAATCTGTTCTCTCAAGTGAGAGCTGAAAGATCCATGCAAAGTGAATGAATTCACTAGTTTTATGAATTTTCTTAAGAGGTAACTTTAGAAAGGAAGACTAAGGACCTTAAGACTTCCAACGCTAAATCTTGACCCTGAGCTATTAGACCTAACCTTCCCATACGGTTTTTAGAACAACTGACCAATGTGCATGAAGAAATATACAAATCGGGCAGATGATTAGATTCAAAGAAGATAAGCAAAGCTTCCCTGGGAGAAAGAATTTAGATTATTCCCTCAATCTTTTTTCCCTCCCCTTTTATGTCTTGAATCTGTAACTAAGTTCAGAATTGAAATGACTAGCCTTAACAAACATCTTCAGACTCAGCCATACATCTGTGTGTAATTTGGTTTGTGGGAGAGCAGGAGGACTGGTTCATGGGGCATCTTTGTGGGCAGCAATATATCTTCATTTATTGAAATGTTCCTAGCAACAGAAGTTGTTTTCTTTTTCGCCCCCAAATCCTCAAAGTAGAAACAGGCAAAAAGTGATGACAAGAAATCTAGAAAACTGCAGATGTATTTTCATTTTTTTAAAGTGTAGTTTGTGTTGTAAGTATATTTCATTGCATTTGCCAACATAAAGTCAAAAGCTTCTTTACAAAAATTTTAATGACAAACATGGGTTCATGTGCAATTTTTTTCCCCAAAAGCTAACATATGGGACAGCAGTTAAATGCTGTCCTGTCATACTGCTTAGAGATTGCTTTGGCATTTCAATTGTATTTCCCTGGCATGATGATTTTTCTTTGGCTATTTTCATATTATTCAACTTTGCATGCATTCAGAACATACCAGCTCAATTCCTTCAGGGAAGTAACAATAACAATAATAAAATTTACTAAAAATTGTTATTGATCACTTACTGTGTAGTCATTCTAGGCTACACACTTTCCATGCATTATTTCATGCTATTTTCATAATAATCCTAAAACCCAGGTAATTACCTAATTTTACAGATAAGGAAAATGAAGCTTGTGGCTCAGAGAACTTAAGTAATTTGCCCAAGGCCACACAGCTAGTAATTAGTAGAGCAGGATTTGAGACCATGCTCTTTGGAGTATGTGATACCGCCTTTCCAGTGTTTCAGCGTATACAATGAGTGAATGAATGACCACTGAGCTCAATTACAGCAGACCTTGTTTTTTTTTTTTTTTTTTTTTGAGACGGATTCTCACTCTGTCGTCCAGGCTGGAGTGCAGTGGCATGATTTCAGCTCACTGCAACCTCTGCCTCCCATGTTACAGTGATTCTCCTGCCTCAGTCTCCCAAGTAGCTGGGATTACAGGCATGCACCGCCACATCTGGCTAATTTTTTATTATTAGTAGAGTTGGGGTTTCACCATGTTGGCCAGGAGGTTAAACTTCTGACCTCAGATGATCTGCCTGCCTCGGTCTCCCTAAGTGCTGGGATGACAAATGTGAGCCACGGCCACACCTGGCCCCTTACTTGTAATTGTATGAATAAATCAGAGTTTGTCATTTTCTCCCATCCTCCATTGGCAAAGAGTGCAGGATAATGAGACCTCAGGCTTCGTGGGTATTTGTGTTGGTGAAGACCGTAT
The DNA here is from genome assembly GCF_047675955.1 of Chlorocebus sabaeus. Taxonomy (NCBI): domain Eukaryota; kingdom Metazoa; phylum Chordata; class Mammalia; order Primates; family Cercopithecidae; genus Chlorocebus; species Chlorocebus sabaeus. The sequence continues at coordinate 12,383,739 of NC_132908.1, forward strand.
ACTGTGGAGTCAGACAGAGCAATATTCCAATTCAGGCTTACAACCTTTAGCTGTACGACCTTGGTCAAGTTATGTAACTGTGCTAGGCCTCGGTTTGCTCCTACAAAAAGAGCAGGAATAATGAGTTTTCATCAAGGCCATTTGAAAACAATGATCTATTTTAGTGAAATAAATATAAGTATATCCACTTCTTACAGTTGATGTGAGGATTCTATGAGGGTATACACATAAAGCGCTTCCTTAGTACGGTGCCTGAAGGTATGGATAAATGCTTACTCATTGGTAGTTACCATAATTATAATATCACATGGAGTTATGAAAAGTTGGATTTGAGTTCTGATTCTTTCACTTATTAGCTCTGTGACTAGCAGTAAGATATCTGAGACTCAGTTTCCCTATCTGTAAAATGAGTATCACAATATCACCCTTGCCATGAGTGATGCTGTGAAAAATTGTATGGAAGAGGTTCTTAAATGTCACACAGAAATATTTGTCTGTGTTTGAAGACATCCTGGCTGTCATATTGAGGGGAGGTGGTGGTGGTGCTACTGGCGTCTAGGAGGTAGAGGCCAAGGATGCTGCTGAACATCCTATAATGCACATGGCAGGCCCCTACAACTAAGCATTATCTGGCCCCAAATACCAATGGTTCCAAGGTGGAGAAATGCTTTGGAATGGGCACTTCACGCAGAGCTAGTGCCCAATAAATGCTAGCTATAATATTATTATGTTTTGTCATTTTGAGCTTCCATTTGTTTTTCCTTTTTTATTTTTTTTGAGACAGAGTCTCACTCTGTTGCCCAGGCTGGAGTGCAGTGATGCAACCTTGGCTCTCTGAAACCTCTGCCTCCTGGGTTCAAGTGATTCTCCTGCCTCAGTCTCTCAAGTAGCTGGGATTATATGTGCCCACTATCACGACCAGCTAATTTTTGTATTTTTAGTGGAGATGGGGTTTCGCCATGTTGGCCAGGCTGGTTTTGAACTTCTGACCTCAGGTGATCTGCCCACCTTGGCCTCCCAAAGTGCTGGGGTTATAAGTGTGAGCCACTGTGCCTGGCTGGAGATTTCATTTTTTCCAATGGAGTTATGCAGAGTTGGATTCGAGTCCTGCTTCTTTCACTTAGCTCTGTGACTACTAGCAAGATACCTCCCTTTATTAGTCAGGGTTCTCTAGAGGGACATAATTAATGGGATATATATATGAATGTATTAAGTATTAACTCACAGCATACAAGGTCCCATAGTAGGGTGTCTGCAGGCTGAGAAGCAAGGCGAGCCAGTCTGATCTCCAAAACTGAAGAACTTGGAGTCCTATGTTTGAGGGCAGGAAGCGTCCAGCACAGGAGAAAGATGTAGGCTGGGAGGCTAGGCCAGTCTCACCTCCTCACGTTTTTCTGCCTGCTTTATATTTGCTGACAGCCAATTAGAGTGTGCGCCCCAGATTAAGGGTGGGTCTGCCTTTCCTAGCCCACTGACACAAATATTAATCTCCTTTGGCAACACCCTCACAGATACACCCAGGGTCAATACTTCATATCTTTCAATTCAATTAAGTTGACACTCAATATTAACCATCACACTCCCTGAGACTCAATTTTCCTATCTATAAAATGGGTGTCATAAATATCATCCTTGCTGGCCAGGCACGGTGGCTCATGCCTGTAATCCCAGCACTTTGGGAGGCCAAGGTGGGCAGATTCCATGAGGTCGGGAGTTTGAGACCAGCCTGACCAACATGGAGAAACCCCATCTCTGCTAAAAATACAAAATTAGCTGGGGGTAGGGGGGAGTGGTGCATGCCTCTAATCCCAGCTACTCGGGAGGCTGAGGCAGGAGAATCACTTGAACCCAAGAGGCAGAGGTTGCAGCGAGTGGAGATCGTGCCTTTGCACTCTACCCTGAGCAACAAGAGTGAAACTGTCTCTAAATAAATAAATAAATAAATAAATAAATAAATGAATAAATAAATAATAAATATCACCCTTGCCATGAGGGATGCTTTGAAAAATTTTATACTATTTCTTTATTTTTGTTTTGGTCAGGGGGGCTTATGCAGGGTTGTTACATGGAATATTTTGTGGTGATGAGATTTGGGATACAGATGGTCCCATCACCTGGGTGGTGAGCATAGTACCTGTATTAGTTCATTTTTGCACTGCAATAAAGAACTACCTGAGACTGGCTAATTTATGAAGAAAAGAGGCTTCATTGATTTGCAGTTCCGCAGGCTGTACAGGAAGCATGGTTGGGGAGGCCTCAGGAAACTTACAATCATGGCAGAAGGTAAAGGGGAAGCCGGCATGTCTTCCCATGACAGAGCAGGAGAGAGAGAGAGAGAGCAAGGAGGAGGCGCCACACACTTTTAAACAATTAGATCTCCTGAGAACTCACTCACTATCATGAGAACAGCAAGGGTGAAATTCACCCCCATGATTCAGTCACCTCCCACCAGGTACCTCCCCTGATATTTAGTGATTACAATTTGACATGAGATTTGTGGGAGGACTCAGAGCCAAACTGTATCAGGACCTAATAGGTAGTTTTCCAGCCCACATCTCTGGTCTCCTGTGTCTAGTAGTTCCCAGTGTCTGTCATGCTAGGCCAAAGTGAAATTATATATATGTTTTTGAGATGGAGTCTCACTCTGTTACCCCGGCTGCAGTATAGTGGCACGATCTTGGCTCACTGAAACCTCTGCCTCCTGGGTTCAACCTATTCTCCTGTCTCATCCTCCCAAGTAACTGAGACTACAGGTACCTGCCACCATGCCTGGCTAAATTTTATATTTTTATTAACGATGGGGTTTCACCATGTTAGCCAGGCTGGTCTCAAACTCCTGACCTCAGATGATCCACTCGCCTTGGCCTCCCAAATTGCTGGATTACAGGCATGAGCCACCATGCCCAGTCAAAAAAAAAAAAATCTTTTATTTGAAGTTTTCTAAAGCTCTTACTTTAGAATAGTAGTTGAAAGAAATCCTTATAAAGGCTAGTTTTGTTTTTTATTTTTTTTTTCCTGTTTTAAATAACAGACCTAGAGAGGAATTGTTTGTGCTGTAATCTCATCCCCATTTCCAGGGGTTTTATAAAACTCAAGGTTTTCTGAGACAGGAAATATACAATTATTATTTTTTTATTTATCTGTTTTTTTTTTTTTTTTTTTGAGATGGAGCCTCTCTCTTATTGCCTAGCTGGAGTGCAGTGGCGCAATCTCGGCTCACTGCAACCTCCGCCTCCTGGGTTCAAGTGATTCTCCTGCCTCAGCCTCCTGAGTAGCTGGGATTACAGGCATACGCCCCCACGCCCAGCTAATTTTTTTGTATTTTTCGTATAGACGGGGTTTCACCATATTGGCCAGGCTGGTCTGGATCTCTTAACCTCAGGTGATCTGCCTGCCTCAGCCTCCCAAAGTGCTGGGACTACAGCTATGAGCCACTGCACCCGGTTGAAATATCCAGTTACTAATGATTTATTTTCCTGAAAAGTTACGATTATTGACAAATTAGTTTACTCATGTTTTAAGAGTAAAGCTGACATATTAGGCCTTTTTTTTTTTTTTTTTTTTTTTGACAGTCTTGCTCTGTCGCCCAGGCTGGAGTGCATTGGTGCGCTCTCGGCTCACTGCAACCTCTACCTCTCCGATTCAAATGATTCTCCTGCCTCAGCCTCCTGAGTAGCTAGGATTACAGACATGTACAACCATGCCCACCTAATTTATTTTTTTCCTGTATTTTTAGTACAGACAGGGTTTTACCATGTTGGCCAGGCTGGTGTTGAATTCCTGACCTCATGTGATCTGCCTGCCTCTGCCTCCGAAATGCTGGGATTATAGGTATGAGCCACCGCACCCAGCCCGGGCCATCTTTAATGTCAAAAAAGAAGGAGCTTAACCTTCTTAATCATTGTGGAAGACTTGCAAAGTCTAAAGAAATATTGAGAAGAAAGAAGAGATAAAGAAAACAGTCAACTGGGCATGGTGGCTCACACCCTTAATCCCAGTACTTTTTGGGAGGCTGAGGTAGGAGGATCACTTGAGGCCAACAGTTCAAGACCATTCTGGTCAGCATAGGGAGATCTCCATGTCTAAGAAACTAGTAAAAATTAAAAAAAAATTAGCCAAATGTAGTGGTGCACACATCTACTCCTAGCTACTTGGGAGGCTGAGGGAGGACGACTGCTTGAGCCCAGGACTTTGAGGCTGCAGTGAGCTAGGATTATGCCACTGCACTCCAGCTTGGGTGACAGAGCAAGACCCCATCTGTTCTACTCTCAAAGAAAATGGTTTTATCTTCTTTATCTTCTCCCCTCATCTTCCTATGAACTTGCCTGCCATCTGCCTGCATCCGTACCACATTTCCCCCCTCCTCTCTCCACTGACAATGTAGGGACAGACTGCGACACCCACAAAAAAGATCCTGCGTTTTGTGCATTGCACCCTACTGTCTCTAATCTGCTTAGTAGATAGTAGTTTTCCCATCTGTACTCCGTCTTTCCCTTCAGCACAGAATGGTAGACAGACAGACTTTTGTTATAGCAGAAGCGTAACCACTAAATTGTCTGGTCTTCCTCTTTGGAGAGGGAACTAAAAAATAAAAAAGATGCAAGGGGCAACATCTTGTCAGATTTTCTAACCCACTCAGGGTTCCCCTGAAATGATGTGGGCTGCAGCTGTCTTAACCTGCTGAAGAGTTTGCATGTGGGACAGAGCAACCGCTGCCCACATTGCACAGTGCTTGAGACAAGCTGAGAATTTTATTTTATTTTATTTTATTTATTTTGAGAAGCAGTTTCCCTCTTGTTGCCCAGGCTGGAATGCAGTGGCACAATATTGGCTCATTGCAACCTCTGCCTCCCAGGTTCACATGATTCTCCTGCCTCAGCCTCCTGAGTAGCTGGGATTATAGGTGCCCACCACCACACCTGGCTTTTTTTTTTTTTTTGTATTTTTAGTAGAGACGGGGGTTTTGCCATGTTGGCCAGGCTGGTCTTGAACTCCTGACCTCGGATGATCCACCCACCTTGACCTCTCAAAGTGCTGGGATTACAGGCATAAGCCATTGCACCTGGCCTCAGAAGTATATTGACCACTTCTTTGTCAATACTTCCATGTATCAATAGCTAATAATAATTGATATTCAGAATGATGAACCCAAGATCTATAAGGTCCTCAAATACCTTCTAATTTATTAGTAAAATGATAAAGCCCGGTTAGCAGGACCTTTTGTTTTGGTTTACATTTGGCAACTGATGATCTTTTCACAGCATGGCACCTAGTTGTACCACCAGGGGTATTGAATTCACCATTTTCTTCTCCAATTCCGAAGGGAGTGTGGCGTGAGTGAAACCATTTCAGAACCAAACAGATCTGAGCTACAATCTTGGTGCTGGCATTTTTCCACTGTGAAAAGTAACTTAAATTTTCCCAGTCCCTGGGAATAACAACACCTGTCTTGGAGGAATATCGGGGAAAATGCTATACCCGATCCTGTATAGTAATTACTATTACTGTTTCTGTGTCTTGTCCATAAGGTGTGTGCTCACCAATTCTTTTGATTTCATCTGTTCCTTCTTCCCCACCAACAGAATGTCTACTGAATAGTAGGTGTTTAATAAATGTTTAATGATTCATCACTTAGATTATCCTCTGAGTGAGAAGAGGGCTCTCATTTCTCTCCCCTACTCTACTCTACTCTATATGTATATGTATATGTATATGTATATGTACTTGTTTCTATGGCACACATCACTATGTGGCATCACATGTTTATCTGCTTATTTTATGCCTCCTCCATGAAATGTAAGCTCCAAGAAGATAAGAAATTATATTTGCTCAATCCCTATAGCTCTTTTTTGTGTTTGTTTGTTTTAGACAGGGTCTTTTTCTGTAGCCCAGGCTGGAGGGCAGTGGCAGGATCTTAGCTCACTGCAACCTCCACCTCCCAGGTTCAAGTGATTCTCATGCCTCAGCCTCCTGAGTAGCTGGGACTACAGATGTGCATCACCATGCCGGGCTAATTTTTACATTTTTAGTAGAGACGGGGTTTCACCATGTTTCCCAGGCTGGCCTCAAACTCCTGACCCGAAGTGATCCACCTGCCTGGTCTCACAAAGTTTTGGGGCTACAGCCCGACCTTTTTTTTTTTTTTTGAGACAGGGTCTCAGTTTGTAGCCCAGGCTGGAGTGCAGTGGTGGGATCACAGCTCACTGCAGCCTCAATCTCCCAGGCTCAAGTGATCCTCCTGCCTCAGCCTCCTGAGTAGCCAGGACTGTAGGTGTGGGCCACCACTCCCGGCTAACTTTTGTACTTTTACAAGACACGGGGTTTCCCCATGGTGGCTAGGCTGGTCTTGAACTCCTGACCTCAGGTGATCCACCCTCTTCAGCCTCCCAAAGTACTGGGATTACAGGCATAAGCCACCATGCCTAGCCCCGGCTAACTTTTTAAATTTATTTATTTATTTTTAACGACAGGGTCTCGCTATGTTGTGACCAGCCTAGGCTGGTCTCAAACTCCTGACCTCAAGCAATCTTTCCGCCTTGGTGGTAAGTGCTGGGATTACAGGCATGAGCCACTGCTCCTGACTTAGTCCCTATATATCTCTAGTGCTCAGTACCGTTTCTCATTATTGTACAGGCTCAATAGATGTTATTGAATAAATGAAGTGCATGAGTGATGTCAGCAAAAAAATGAACTCTTATTATTTCACACACAAAGTGAAACTCCAAAGACCATAAGCCAAATCACCTTGAAAAATTTGTTGCCTGGAAGATGGTGGACTTCATATTACTTCCAGCCATAAGGTTTTACAAATTAATTGATTTTTTGACTCACTTAGTGTGGGCTTAAACCATTTATCCAAAAGCTCTATAATATATCCTTTGAATTACTGAAATAATTAGAGGCCCAAAAGCAGAAATAATGAGTTAAATGCTTAGTTGAGCCATCTCTATTAGCATTTTGCATTTATTGCCTTTTAGCATCATCTCTGCGGTATGAGCTTCAGTGCACACTAGGTTCTTCTGGGGACCGATTCCATGAGTTCTCCCCTCATTTTCCTTCCTGCTCATTGGAGAAAACTGTAGACCTGCCCTTTGGTGACATCACCGCCTTGCAGCACGGGAGCTGCCTGTCAGACCTTCCAAAGGGAGCTACTGCCTTGTCTGAGCCCTGGCATGCCACCGCCCCTGCACCAGCAATGTTTAATAACGTGAAGAATACAAAGGCTGGCGAGATGAGTCACTGTTGTGAGTGACCAGCCAAATTGAAATCTCCTTTAATGGAAAGGCCTTGAAATAAAGAAATACAAATGCACTCTAATTTCCAGTTTTAGTGGGAAATGAATTGCATTTCCAGGCAGCATGCTTGCATGTGCTTCTTTCTGGTGGATGCTATAAAACACCTCTGAGCTTGAATTACGTTCCAAATTCTTTCTTCGCCCAGTGTTCAGCAAATTTCAGCATTTGCGTGCCATCTTCCCTAATTTTTTTGCCCTACCTGTCTGCCTCCCGTGTTATTATTTACTTTCTAGTTTTCTGTGACTCACTGTTGTTACTCAAATACCTTGGCTTAAAAGTGAAAAACAGGCCGGGCGCAGTGGTTCACACCTGTAATCCCAGCACCTTGGATGGCTGAGGTGGGTGAATCACCTGAGGTCAGGAGTTTGAAACCATCCTGGCCAACATGGTGAAACCCTGTCTCTACTAAATATACAAAAATTATCCAGGCGTGATGGTGAGTGCCTGTAATCCCAGCTACTTGGGAGGCTGAGGCAAGAGAATCACTTGAACCTGGAAGACAGAGGTTGCAGTGGGCTGAGATGGCTCTACTGCACTCCAACCTGGGCGACAAGAGTGAAACTCTGTCTCAATAAGTAAATAAATAAACAAAAATAAAAAATAAAAAAAAATGAAAAATTCTCACTGCTCACAATTCTGGTAAACTAGTATCTCCTGCCGTAATAGCAATACCTGTCAGGTAGCTTTTGCTGTCTGCTAAGGACCTTGAGACTGAGATTTGAGATCTCTTTGCTCAAAAGGAGAGTGACAAGTGTTAGGTAGTAAAGAAACAGTAAATGCAAACCAAGGCTTTCTCCTTAAAGCAATGAAGTACATTGAAAAGGGAATACTGCCAGGAGCTCCTTTGTGGTGATGGGTTCTGTATCAGGATTATGCTGGTCGTTGTACAGAGGTATGCACAAAATAAAATTGTGTAGAACTACACACACACACACACACACACACACACACAAATACATGTAAAAACTGGTGAAATCTGAATGAAGTCTGTAGCCTAGTTAACAACATTGTACCAATGCCTATTTCTTGATTTTGATATAGCACTAAAGTTATATAAGACATCACCATTTAGCTGGTTGAAGCACGTACAGGACTTTCTGTTTTATTTTTGTGGGAACATCCTATAGGTCTGCATTATCTTAAAAAAAAAAAAAAAAAAAAAAATTGGCTGGGCATGCTGCCTCATGCCTGTAATCCCAGAACTTTGGGAGGGTGAGGCAGGTGGATCACTTGAGGTCAGGAGTTCAAGACCAGCCTGGCCAACATGGTGAAACACCTTCTCCACTAAAAATACAAATAATAGCTGGGCATGGTGGCGTGCACCTGTAATCCCAGCTTCTCGGGATGAGGCAGGATAATCGCTTGAACCCAGGAGGCAGAGGTTGCAGTGAGCCAAGATTGTGCCACTGCACTCCAGCCTAGGCAAGAGAGCAACACTCCATCTCAAAAAAAAAAAAAAAAATTCACGGAGGGGAGTATTATCTTCTCTGTGTGACCTGCCTCTGTGTACCACCTACAATCAACATGTGTCACTGGGCAAAAATTGGTGTATCTTTTTCTGCAGATAAAAACCTAAGTATATTCATTTATCTGGCTTTGGGCTCCTAAAGAATAGGACATAGTATCACTAGAGGCAGGAGAGCATTGTGGTTAGGAGTCTAGGCTCAGAATTCCAACAGAAATGGAGGGAATCTCAGATTTACTTTGCCAGTAGAGAGACCGTGAGTGATGGTCTTAACCCTCTCATAGTCTAAGTCTTTTTGATTTAAAACTGAAGATAAGGTGATTATGTTATGTTTCTCATAGGGGTTTTAGGTAGATTGTATGAAATAATTCAGGTAAGGCGCTTTGCATATGACATGGCACTTAATAAATGCTCAATAATTATTTATTTATCTTTATCATCTTCTTTCTCTTATTCTCCCTCTTTTTCCATCATCTTCATCATCATCATCACCAACCAATCAATCATTATCATTGTTATCATAATGGGTTGAATTGTGTCCCTTAAAATGATGTGTTCACATTCTAACCCCTGGTGTCTGTGATTCTGACCATATTTGTGAACGAGGTCTTTGCAGATGTAATCAATCAAATTAAGATGAAGTCATACATGCTTGCAGTGACCCTACTCCACTGACTGGTGTCTTTAGAAAAGAAAGAAGAGGGTGATTTGGAGATAGAGACAAGGACAAGATACTTAGGAAAGGAGACATGTAAAGATGAAGGCAGAGGCCAGGCACGGTGGCTCACGCCTGTAATCCCAGCACTTTGGGAGGCCAAGGTGGGTATATCACATGAGGTCAGGAGTTTGAGACCACCCTGGCCATCATGGCAAAACTCTGTCTCTACTAAAAATACAAACATTAGCTGAGCATGCTGGTGCACACCTGTAATCCCAGCTGCTCAGGAGGCTGAGGCATGAGAATCACTTCAACCTGGGAGGCGCAGGATGCAGCTCCAGTGAACTGAGGTCACACCATTGCACTCCAGCCTGGGTGACAGAGGAAAACTCTTAAAAAAAAAAATGGGAGTTATACTGCCACCAACCAACTAATGCCAAGAATTGCCAGTTGCAGCTAGAAGCTAGAAGAGGCAAGAAAGAATTATTTTCTAGAAAGTTCAGAGGGAGCATGACCCAACTAACACCTTGATTTTAGACTTCTAGCCTCCAGAATTATGAGAGAAGAAATTTCTGTTATTTTAAGACAGCCAGTCTGTGATATTTCCTTATGGCAATTCTAGGAACCTAATACAGATTTTGGTAATGGGAAGTGGAATGCTGCTATAAAAAAAAAAATACCTACAAATTGGCTGGTCACAGTGGTTCATGACTGCAATCCCAGCACTTTGGGTGGCCAAGGCGGACAGATCACTTGAGATCAGGAGTTCAAGACCAGCCTGGCCAACATGGTGAAACCCTGTCCCTACTAAAAATACAAAAATTAGCTCGGTGTGGTGGCATGTGCCTGTAGTCACTGCTACTTGGAAGGCTGAGGCATGAGAATTGCTTGAACCTGGGAAGCAGAGGCTGTAGTGAGTTGAGACTGTACGATTGCACTCCAGCCTCGTTGACAGAGGGTGACTCTGTCTCAACAACAGCACACACAAAAAAAGAAAGAAAGAAAGAAAGAAAGAAAGAAAGAAAGAAAGAAAGAAAGAAAGAAAGAAAGAGAAAGAAAGAAAGAAAGAGAAAGAAAGAAAGAAAGAGAAAGAAAGAAAAAGAAAAACCTAAAAATGTGGAAGTGGCTTTGAAATTGGCTAGTGGGTAGAGGCTGAAAGAATTTTGAGGCATTGACAGAAGAAGGCTAGATTGCCTTGATGGGATTATCGGTGGAAATATGGACATTAAGGGAGATATACTGATGAGAACTCAAAAAGAAGGGAAGAGGCTGGTAATGAAAACTGCTATGGTTTTAGAGAAAACATATATTGTCACAAACAGTCTGTTGTAGAAATATGATAATGAAAGGTGCTTCTGTTGAGGCCTCAGAAGTAAATGAGGAAACAAAAAAACCATAGAAATAAAAGTAAAAATTAAAAAAGGAAATGAGGAAACCAAAAAAATTATTGCACACTGGAGGAAAGGTGATTCTTGTTATAAAGTGCCAGGAAACTTGGCTGAATTGTGTTCTATTATTTTGCGGGAAGTAGAACTTGTAAGCAGTGAATTTGCCCATTTAGCAGAGGAGATTTCCAAGCAAAGTGTTGAAGGTGTGGCCTGATTTCTCCTTGCATTTATAATAAAATGCAAGAGGAAAGAGTTAAATTGAGGAAAGAACTACTAAGCAAGAAGGAGACAGAACTTGGTGATTTGAAATAATCCCAGTCTATATTTCAAAAGATGCTAAAACACGCTCTGGAGAGAATTCCCATAGAGAGGCTGGAAAACCATTTGCTAAAGAGGTTGAACTTTTTAAAAAAACAGGGTCTCTCTCTGTCACCCAGGCTGGGGTACAGTGGTGGGATCTTGATTGACTGCAACTTCTGCCTCCCAGGTTCAAGCGATTCTCATGTCTCAGCCTCCAGAGTAGCTGGGACTACAGGCACGTGTCAACACACCCAGTCAATTTTTGTATTTCTTAGTAGGGATGGGGGTTTCACCACATTGCCCAGGCTGGTCTTGAGTTCCTGACCTCAATTGATGCACTCACCTCAGCCTCCCAAAGTGCTGGAATTACAGATGTGAGCCACCACACCTGGCCTCATCTTTTTGTTTCTGACTGCCGTCTCTTGTTTCTAAAGAGACTGAATATTTGTCTAATGGAAGCAATCAGCCATCCTATCAGAAGCCAGGAATAGAGATGAGATTATCCAGGAAAGGGCTGTGGAGAACCCTCTTCCCTGATGGTGTGGACTCTGTGAGTTGCACAGGAGACCCACAAAGTTTTGAGAATATTATATCAGCAGAAGCACTGTCTCCCTGAACTGAAAGGGTCAGAGGCAGAATGAAATGAAGCGAAGGTATTGGACTTCCAAAATGTCACAGGCAGGATATGAACTCATAGAGGTACCGAGTTTCAAACATGTGTTCCCTTCAAGAAAAAGAATGACTCTGAGGACATCCCTAAGACTGACAGGGCTTCTATAGGCTCAGAAGGCAGAGCATCAGCCCTTTGAGGATTATTTTCAGGCCTTGAGACCTAATGAAATTTGTCTTGCTGAGGTTTTTAATTTTTTTAGACAGAGTCTTGCTCTATCTCCCAGGCTGGAGTACAGGGGTGTGATCTCGGCTCACTGCAACTGCACTGCCTTCCAGGTTCAACTGATTCTCCTGCTTCAGCCTCCCAAGTAGCTGGGATTACAGTCGTCCACCACCATGTCTGGCTAATTTTTGTACTTTTAGTGGAGACGGGGTTTTGCCATGTTCATCAGGCTGGTCTTGAACTCCTGACCTCAGGTGATCCACCCACCTTGGCCTCCTAAAGTGCTAGGATTACAGGCATAAACCACCATGTCTGGCCTTGTCTTGCTGAATTTTGAACTCACTTGGGACAAATGACCCCTTATTCTTTCCATTTTCTCTCTATAGGAATGGGAATGCCTGTCCTATATCCGTCCCATCATTGCATTTTGGAAGCAGATAACTTGTTTTATACTTTCACATTTCCACAGATGAAGAGAATTTTTGTCTCAGGATTCGCCATACCCAGAGTTGCACCCAAGCCTTATTTAGATGATTTTGATGGTAAGATTTGGGACTTCTCGAATTGATTTTTTTGTTCTTGTCGTTTGTTTTGAGACAGGGACTTGTTCTGTTGCCTAGGCTGGAGTGCAGTGGCATAATCATGGCTCATTCCATTCTCTGCCTCCTGGGTTCAAAATTTCCTCCTGCCTCAGCATCCTGGGTAGCTGGGACTACATGTGTGCACCACCATGCCTGACTAATTTTTGTATTTTTGGTAGAGATGGGGTTTTATCATAATTCCCAGGCTGGTCTTGAACTCCTGGGCTTAAGCGACCCACCTGCCTTGGCCTCCCAAAGTGCTGGGATTTATAGGCATGAACCACCATGTCCAGCCTTTAAGTCTCTATTTCTGTTCTGATCTTTATTATTTCTTTCCTCCTATTAATTTTGGGTTTAATATTTCTGTACATTAATAGTGAACGATCTGAAAAAGAAATCAAGAAACCAATCCCAATTACAATAGCAACAAAATGAAATGCTTAGGAATAAATCTAATCAAAGAGGTGAAATATAAAACATTGATGAAAGAAATTGAAGAAGACACGAATAAATGGAAAGATAGCCCATGTGCATGGCTTGGAAGAATTAATATTGTTAAAATGTTCATACTACCCAAAGCAATTTACATATTCAATGCAATTCCTATCAAAATACCAATGACATTATTCACAGAAATAGAAAAAACAATTCTAAAATCTGTATGGAACCACAGAAGGTCCTGTATAGCTAAAGGAGTCTTGAGCAAAAAGAACAGAGGTGGAGTCATCACACTACCTTCAAAATATATTACAAACCTATAGTAACCAAAAACACATGGTACTGGCATACAAGCAGACACATAGACCAATGGAACAGAATAGAGAACACAGAAATAAATCTGCACACTTATAGCCAGCTGATTTTTGACAAATTTGCCAAGAACCTACACTGGGGAAAGGACAGTCTCTTTGGTAAATAATGCTGGGAAAACTGGATCTCCCTACACAGAAGAATGAAACTTGATCCCTATCTATTGCCATATACAAAAATAAACTCAAAATGAATTAAAGACTTACATATAAGACCTGAAATAATAAAATGACAAAACTACTAGAAGAAAACATAAGGAAATGCTTCTTGACATTGGTCCATGGAAGGATTTTTTTTTTTTCGCATAAGACCTGAAAATCACAGGCAACAAAAGCAAAAATAGAAAAAATAATGTGATTATTTAAAGCTAGAAATCTTCTTCACAGCAAAGGAAACAATGAACAGAGTGAAAAGACAACCTTCAGAATGGGAGAAAATATTTGCAAACTATGTATTTGACCAGGGGTTAATATCTAGAATGTATAAGGAACTCAAACAACTTAATAGCACAAAACCCCAAACAATCCAATTAAAAATGAGCAAAAGGCTTGAATAGACATTTCTCGAAGAAGACATATAAATGATCAACAGGTATATGAAAAAATGCTCAACATCACTAATCATCAGGGAAATGCAAATCAGAACTACAATGAGATATCATCTTACCCCAGGTAGAATGGTTACTATCACAACGACAAAAAACATATATTGGCATAGATGTGGAGAAAGGGGAACCCTTGTACACAGTTGGTGGGAATGTAAATAAGTACAGCCCTTATGGACAACAGTATGGTGGTTCCTCAAGGAACTAAAAATGGAGCTCCCATATGATCCAGCAATCTCACTACTGGGATTGAAATAAATATGGGACATGAAATCAATATGTCAAAGAGACAGGTGCACTCCCATGTTTATTGCAGCACTATTCACAATAGGCAAGGTATGAAATCAGTCTAAGCATCCATTAACAGATGAATGGATAAATAATACATATATATATACACACACACACACACAATGGAGTACTATTCAACCATTAAAAAGGAGGAAATTCTGTCATTTGCAGCAACCTGGATGAACCTGGAGGACATTATGTTAAATGAAATAAGCCAGGCACAGAAAGACAAATACCACATAATCTCCCTCCTATGTGGAATCTAAAGAAGTTGATCTCACAGAAGTAGAGAGTAGAATAGTGGTTACCAGAGGCTGCAGAGGTTAGTGGAGAGGAGGAGAAAGGGAGAGATTGGTCACCAGGTACAAAGTTACAGTTAGGTAGGAGGAATAAGTTCTTGTGTTCTACTGCACAATAGGGTGACTATCGTTAACAATATATTTTGTGTCGTCGTTGTTGTTGTTTTTTGAGATGGAGTCTCGCTCTGTTGCCCATGCTGGAGTGCAGTGGCATGATCTTGGCTCACTACAACCTCTGTCTCCCGAGTTCCAGTGATTCTCCTGCCTCAGCCTCCCTGAGCTGGGATTATAGGTGCATACCACCACACCCAGCTAAGTTTTGTTAAAAACACAATACTAAAAATGTAGAGCGGGGGTTTCACCAGTTGGCCAGGCTGGTCTCGAACTCCTGACGTCGGGTGGTCTGCCCGGCTTGGCCTCCTAAAGTGCTGGGATTACCGGCGTGAGCCACTGCACCTGGCCAACAATATTGTATTATATATTTTGAAATAGCTAGAAGAGAGAATTTTGGATGTACTTACCACAAAGAAATGATAAATGTATGAGGTGATTGACATGGTAAATATCCTGATTTAATTTTTACACAATGCATATATATATATTGAAACATCACACTATACCCCACAAATATATATCATTATTATGTGTCAACTAATAACAAAATAGCTAATAATAACAAATAACAAAACAAAAATAATAATAAGCTGCAGACCACAAAGCTTATTAGAGGTAAAGTAAGGTTAATTCTTAAATGCATTAGATTTAGATTTATGATTCCTGTAACTTTGCTATGAAACATTAATCATTCATAGCAAAGTATTTCCTTTAGCTGATTATATATATATATTTTCTCAGTTAATTCAATATTATTCCACATTTAGAGTTAAAAATTTTCTACCAGGGTTTTTTTTTCCTACTTTAATTTGTTTCCTCTGACAGGATACAAGACAAACACCCAGTTTGCCTGAGTTTTTGAAGCATATTTCCTTTGCCCACTTGAATGATCAATAAAGACATAAGTCCAATTGGCAAAGTGAATAGGGGGTTCTACCAGATTTTAATACACAGTAAAATATATGAAGTAAACCAGAAGTAATGTTTTCCCTGACAAAACTACTTTGAAAATCACTTTCAATTCATGTACCATGAAAAATGTTTCCATTTTCCCCCAATGATGTAATTATAGAATTGAGATACATCTTATATACCTGCATAGCTTATGGGCTAACAAAGATGATAGTAACCCAGATAAACTGTGTGTTAGTTTTTCATATGTCTCAATGGGGAATCTTTTTTATTTTTTTGAGACAGGGTCTCACTCTGTCTCCCAGGCTGGAGTGCAAGTGGTGTGATCCTGGGTCCCTGCAACCTCCGCCTCCCAGGTTCAAGTTATTCTCATGCGTCAGTCTCCTGAGTCGCTGGGACTGCAGGTGCCCACTACTATGCCCAGTTAATTTTAGTATTTTTAATAGAGATGGGGTTTCACCATGCTGGCCAAGCTGATCTCAAACTCCTGACCTCAAGTGATCCTCCCATCTTAGCCTCCCAAAGTGCTGGGATTACAGGGGAGAGCCACTGCGCCCAGCCTCTTTTGTTCTTTTAAATTACCTTGCCCTCAACTTCTTGGTCAATGCTTATATGAAATTTTAGCAAAGCAGTGATTGAAAAGCAGAGAATTGAAAGTCCCAGAGTTGGAGAAGCAGTTCATCCGGAAGCATCCGCCAAGTGATTGGCTTTTGGGGGATGGTAGGAATAGAACAGGTCCGAGGAGTTACTTTTCTGAAAAATCAGGAAGTACTCATTGCCTCTTGTTCTTCAACTGAAGAAGGATTAACCAAGATAACGTGATTACATATTTGGCAAAGAGCTTCAGACCTCACATCTTGCCTTACTCTCAGAAAGAGAACGAGGATGCTGTTGGACCGGAGGGAAGAAAACAACCAGTTCATGCTGATGCTGCCACATTTACATCCCTGAAGAGGAAGACTGAGGAAACTAAAATTTGTGTGCCAAGCAAGCACTTAAAATACTTCATCTTTTTTTCTTTTTTTTTTAGATGGAGTATCACTCTGTCACCCAGGCTGGAGTGCAGTGGCATGATCTTGGCTCCCTGTAATCTCCACCTCCCTGGTTCAAGCAATTCTCCTGCCTGAGCCTCCTGAGTACCTGGGATTACAGGCGCCTGCCACCACGCCTGGCTAATTTTTGTGTTATTAGTAGAGACAGGGTTTCTCCATGTTGGGAAGGCTAGTCTTGAACTCCTGACCTCAGGTGATCTGCCCACCTCAGCCTCTCAAAATGCTGGGAATACAGGCATGAGCCACCACACCCAGCCAATACTTCATCTTTTTAAGTTCTACTAACATATATAAGAAAGATGTCAATGCTGTCTTATAAATAAGGAGCCCAAGGCTCAAAAAGGCTCATTTGTCACTGCTTTTATTTTGTTAATTAGCATTTATTGAGTACTCTTGCTAGGTGTCAGCACCTGTATAATTTATTTACGTATATTGTCTCATTCGGTCTTCAAAGCTTGTGTGCCATCATCCATACCACAGGTGAGAAAAGTATGGATAAGAAATGTTAACACATTTCCATTCTTAGGGTCGGGAGGCAATAGATAAACACTCCTAGAACAAATTGAGGAACAAGAGGCAGTAGTCAGAAACAAACAGATCAGGCCAGGCGCGGTGACTCATGCCTGTAATTCCAGCACTTGAGACGGGAAGATCACTTGAGGTCACGAGTTCTAGATCAGCCTGGCCAACATGGCAAAATCGCCTCTCTACTAAAAATACAAATATTAGCTGGGTGCAGTGGTGTGCACTTGTAATCCCAGCTACTGAGGAGGCTGAGGAGGGAGAATTGCTTGAACCCAGTAAGTAGATGGAGGTTGCAGTGAGCTGAGATCATGCCACTGTACTCTAGCCTGGGCAAGAGAATGAGACTGTGTCAAAAAAAAAAAAAAAAAAAAAAGGAAAGAAAGGAACAAGGAGAACAAAACACCACGTGGAAGACTGGTGGCCTTGTGAATAAAGATTGCTTTCCAATATGTCACAGGCTGAAGGTCATACACACAGCTTGTAAGCAGAGAAGACGGGATTTGAACTCTGATCCTCATGACTCCAGAGCCCAGGCACTTACCTACCCTACTCTCCTGCTCTTACTCTCTTTTTCAGTGAAATAATGGTATAAGGAAATCTTATAAAAACAAATTCAAATCTTGACTACTCACAGGCACTTCTACTTACTCTCATTAACTGGTTAGCTAAGAGTTAACGATCACTACAATTATTTCAGTCTTGCAAATGAAACATCTATTGACAAATGGTCCTCTGCTTGATTTAGCAAATGAAATCAGGATTTTTTTTTTTTTAAATCTTTTAGAGACAGTGTCTCACTCTGTTACCCAGGCTGGAGAGCAGTGGCATGATCTCGACTCACTGTAACCTCTGCCTCCTGGGTTCAAGCAATTTTCATGTCTCAACCTCCTGAGTATTTGGGATTACAGGCATGTGCCACCATGCCTGGCTGATTTTTGTATTTTTAGTAGAGATGGGGTTTCACCAGGTTGGCCAGGCTGGGGTCTCAAACTCCCGCCCTCAAGTGACCTCCCCGCCTTGGCCTCCTAAAGTGCTGGGATTACAGGCATGAGCCATCATGCCCCACTTGGAATCAGGTCTCTTAATTGCAAGTGACAGGAGTCCAAATCCAACCAGCTGTAACCAAAGGTTACTTTTATTAGAGGGATTCTTGAAAGTCATGCAAAGGAAGAGAAGGTTGAGTCAAACTGGCAGAAGAGAAGAGCAGAGATGCTGCTGAGCTTCCATTTGAAGGTGATAGGAGGCACGACCTGCCGGAAATCCCAGCCTGGTTTCTGCAGTAGCAGAAGCGAGTATTCGTGTATCAGCTTCCTGTTGCTGCTGTAACAAGTGACTGGAAATCACCTGGCTTAAAGCCACACAAATCTATTATTTTCTGACACTGGAGGCCAGAAGTCTGACACTGGGCTGAAATCAAATATTGGCCAGGATGTGTTCCCATCTGGAGACTCTAGGAGAGAATTCATGTCTTTGCCTTTCTCTGTTTCTAGAGACTGCCTACTTTCCTTGGCTCTTACATCTTTTCTTATGTCTTCAGAGCTAACAATGAGAGTTGCATCCCTCTCTTACTCTCGCTCTTCCATTTCTCTCATCTCCCTGTGATTCTCATTTTTTGCCTCCCTGTTTTTTTGTTCTTTTTGACATGGGGTCTCACTCTATCACCCAGGCTGGAGTGCAGTGCTGTGATCTCAGCTCACTGTAACCTCTACCCTCCACCCTCTGGGCTCAAGCCGTCCTCCCACCTCAGCCTCCTGAGTAGCTGGGATTACAGCCCACCCTCTGGGCTCAAGCCGTCCTCCCACCTCAGCCTCCTGAGTAGCTGGGATTACAGCTGCATGCCACCACGCATGGCTAATTTTTTTTTTTTTTTTTTTTTGCATTTTTGGTAGAGACAGGGTTTCACCATGTTGCCCAGGCTGGTCTTGAACTCCTGAGCTCAAGCGAACCACCTGCCTCAGCCTCCCAAAGTGCTGGGATTACAGCTGTGAGCCACTGTGCCAGGCCACCCTCTTCTATTTTTAAGAACCCTCATGATGACACTGCCCTAGTACCAACCACAGATCCTGTTTTAAGGTGAGATGATTAGCAACCTTAGTTCCATTGGCAACCTTAATTCCCCTTTGCCATGTGTCATAACATAGTCATGGATTAGGACATGAACATCTTTGGGGGAGGCAATCATTATTCTGTCTCCTATAGGGGCATATGCCTAGATTTACCAATCAGCAATTCTGGATGCAATAGGTGAGGGGCAGATTTCCAAAAGGAAATTGAAGTGTTAGAAAGGAGGATGGGTGGCCATGCGCGGGGGTCACACCTATAATCCCAGCACTTTGGGAGGCCTAGGCAGGTGGATCACTTTAGGTCAGGAGTTCGAGACCAGCCTGACCAACATGGTGAAACTCCATCTCTACTAAAAATACAAAAATTAGCTGGGCTTGCTGGAATGCACTTGTAATTCCAGCTACTTGGGAGGCTTGAACCCAGGAGGCAGAGGTTGCAGTGAGTTGAGATCCTGCCACTATACTCCAGCCTGGGTAACGAAGTGAAACTCCGTATCAAAAAAAAAAAAAAAAAAAAAAAAAAAAAAAAAAAAAAAAAAAAGAAAAAAAGAAAAAGAAAAAAGAAAGGAGGATGGTGATCAGTAATTCTCAGTAATTCCAGAAGATGGAAAGGCTGCTGGGCAGACACAGCCATAGCTGTCCACTATAGATTGAAACAGACATCAAGTCTGTCAAATCTCTCTTTGATGATTTATATTTTTTTAGTATCTCCAGATCAATCTTATGACTGCTACCAATTAGTATTAAATAGGCAGAAATACACATCACTGTGGATTTGTATTGGCTTATAAGATACCCTGAAGTTATTTATTTATTTATTTATGTATTTATTTATTTAGAGACAGGGTCTCACTCTGTCCCCCAAACTGAAGTGCAGTGGCGCGACCACTGCAGCCTCTGCCTTCCTGGTTCAAGCGATTCTTGTGCCTCTGCCTCCCGAGTAGCTGGGATTACAAGTGCTCACCACCACATCCAGCTCATTTCATATTTTTAGTAGAGACAGGGTTTCACCATGTTGGCCAGGTTGGTCTTGAACTCCTGACCTCAGGTGATCCCCTCGCCTCAGCTTCCTAAAGTGCTGGAATTACAGGCGTGAGCCACTGTGCCTAGCTATACCCTAAAGTTTAAAAAATTTCCTGCCTATGTTGTTCTCTTGTCTGTCCTTTTCTTATGTGTAGAATTCATAAAAATGGTTATGTGAAGGCCCTAGTGAATTGAAATTTTATTCTACTACATTTAAGAAAATCAACATCCTTAAAAATAAATGGTATAATAGTAAGACTTTCTCAATTTGAGACATTAAGCTTGTTCTCATCTCTATTAAGGTGGCATCCAAACTTGATGAGTTTTCCTGGCCAGATGATACACTTTGTTTAAATTTTGGGGTGCTGTGGAATCCCCCCAACTCAATTCATTCCCAATAGGTACCTATGATTTATATAGTTTGATGTATATATTCTTCTAGATCTTTTTAAATATGTTTATATGTAGGAACAAATTATACACATTTTTTATTTGATTTTTTCTCATATAAAAATTTTCTTTAGGACAGGTGCAGTGGCTCATGCCTGTACTCACAGCCCTTGAGAGGCCAAGGCGGAAGGATCACTTGAGCCCAGGAGTTCGAGACCAGCCTGGGCAACAGAGTGAGACCCTCTCTCAAAATACAAACCCACCACCATCCCAGTACTCTTTAGGAAACATTGTAGATCAATCTGCATATTAATAGTTCCACCTCCTTCTTTGAAATAGATCATTGCAAGATCTTCCAAATGTTTTGAGAACAATCTTAGATCCCGGCTTTTATAGGAAACGTTCTGATATTTTAAATGTTGGCAACAAATTTAAAAATTTACAGTGTGTAGTCTTTACTGCATATGCCTCTGTGCTGGATTCATCAATCCTGTGCACCACTAGTCTGATACCTCGAATGAGTGCGTTTTTCCCTCCAGCCCCATATGCCTGGTATTGGGCAGAATCTGCCAAAATCCGGAAGTGAGGAGACAAAGGAGCAAAGAAGCAGTGGTTGAAGCTAATATCATTTATGGTTATCCTGTTCCATTTTCTTATGCACACAAACGGATTGTACTTTTTAGCTCCCTTATCACCAGGCAGGGTCATGGGACCAATTCTGGTCTTGGGTGCCAGTGAGCAGAAGGAATGTGTGTCCCACCCAGGCTTGCACACTTAATTGCTGGCGTAAAACCTTCTAGCTCTGCTTCCTCCAGCAATCATAGACGTGCATCTTAAAATCATACAAGCCTCCAGCATCATGGGTCCCTGAGTGACTTTTTTTTTTTTTTTTTTGAGCTGGAGTCTCGCTTTGTCACCCAGGCTGGAGTGCCATAGTATGATCTCAGTTCATTGCAACCTCTGCCTCCTGGGTTCAAGTGATTCTCCTGTCTCAGCTGTCTCCAGTCCTAAGTAGCTGAGACTACAAGTATATGCCACCACGCCCAGCAAATGTTTGTATTTTTAGTAGAGATGGAGTTTCACCATGTTGGTCAGGTTGGTCTCGAACTCCTGACTTCAAATGATCCGCCTGCCTCGGCCTCCCAAAGTGCTGGGATTACAGGCATGAGCCATCACGTCTGGCCTTGAGTGACTGTATTAAGTGGAGCCCCTCTGATGACTCCCGCTAGATGTTAGTACGAGTGAAAAATATACCTTTGTGATTTTATGATTCTGAGATTCTGCAGTTTCTAAAATACTTTTATAAAAGCATAACTGGATTTATCCTAGCTAATATGGGATATGTTAATTTTCAATTGTTGTCTAACAAATTACCGTAAACTTAGCAGCTGAAAGCAACACTCTATTTTCTCACAGTTCTGCAGGTCAGAAGCTGGCATAGTGAGGCTGGGTTCTCTGCTAATGATATGAGGAGGCTGAAATCAAGGTGTCTGTTGGGTTGTACCCTAATTTGGAGATTCAACTGGGGAAAGATGCATTTCCAAGCACTCGTGAGTAGTTGGCAGAGTGCATTTGCTTTGTAAAGTTGAGGTTGCTGTTGTCTGGCTGGTTGCTGAACAGGGACTTTTTTTTTTTTTTTTTTGAGACAGGATTTTGCTTTGTTGCCCAGGCTGGAGTGCAGTGGCACAAACACAGCTTACTGTAGCCTCAACTTCCCAGATTCAAGCCATCCTTCTGCCTCAGCCCCCTAAGTAGCTGGGACTACAGGTGCATGCCGCCACCCTAATTTTTAAATTTTTTGTAGAGATGGGGTTTCACCATATTACCCAGGCAGATCTCAAACTCCTGAGCTCAAGCGATCTGCCCACCTTGGCCTCCCAAAGTGCTGGGATTACAGATGTGAGTCACCGTGCACCGTGTCCAGCCCGTGGACCATTCTTGACTTCTACAGTCTGCTCCTAGGTTCTAGCCATGTGGTTCCTCCATCTTAGCAATTGAGAAGTTTGCGCAAATAGAATCTCTCTCATGCTTTGAGTCTCTCTTTTTTTTTTTTCTACAACTATCCAGAGAAAACTGTGCTTTAGAAAGACTCTGGTGATCAGGTGAGTGGCCATCTCTTTATCTCCCTATTTTAAGGTCAACTGTGCTACTTGACATAACTTAATCATGGGGGTAAAACCCATCATGTTCACAGTACTAAGAATTACACAGGCCACGTACCCAGAGGAATAGAAAATCTTGGTGGCCATATTAAGATTCTGTCTAACATGTGACAAGGAAGTAACGGAGATTAAGTAAGAAAGAAGGACTAGGCCAGGCGCCAGGGCTCAGGCCTGTAATCCCAGCACTTTGGGAGGCCGAGGCGGGCAGATCACGAGGTCAAGAGGTGGAGACCATCCTGGCCAACATGGTCAAACCCCATCTCTACTAAAAATACAAAAATTAGCTGGGTGTGGTGGCGTGCACCTGTATTCCCAGCTATTCGGGAGGCTGAGGCAGGAGAATTGCTTGAACCTGGGAGGCAGAGGTTTCAGCGGGCGGAGATAGCACCACTGCACTCCAGCACTCCAGCCTGGTGACAGAGCGAGACTCCATTGAAAGAAAGAGAGGAGGGGTGGGGGGGGGGGGGGGAGAGAGAGAGAGAGAGAGAGAGAGAGAGAGAGAGAGAGAGAAAGACTACCTGTTGGCCTATTTCTGCATGGAGAAGAATCTGTGTAACTACCTTTTGTTTAGTGACTTTCATTCATTCCCGAAAACCCTGCCGCTAAGTAAAAACCCATTAAATGAAAAAAACAAAATCCATTTGTTTTAGTAGAAAAAATTATGATGTCATCCCTCTCAAGCCATAAATCCTCACAATGCTCAAAGATAAAAAATACATAAATTGAAAAAATGAAAACACACTTACATAATAACTAAAAAATAGCAAGTAAAGAAATAGTTTGTATCTAAGATATAGGAAGGTTTTACTGTCTTTGCCAAAAGAGGACAAGAAGACTTAATTGTGGGTAGTAGCTGGTGAAATAGGTGTGCAAGGAAATCATTCTGTGAAAGGTGAGGTTTTCTTTTTGTGTCAGGTTCTTCATTAATTTCCAAGCCATTTGGGGGCTGGCAGGTTGGTTATCTTGCCCGCAAACTGCACACAAAAAATAACAGTAGAGCTCAGAGAAACGCCTTTAGGATGAAGCAAGCCTAGATATGAGTGTGCTCGTGGAAACACCACATGTGAAAAACACACTGGAAAGTTATAGAAGACATTACTTCTTCATCCCTTTGTCTTGGTGCACATATGTAAGGAAAATATTTTGAGTTCACTCAATTATGGCTCACAATAAAAATTTGTTCCATTTGATGCTTTGACTTGAAACTGTTTTGTCAGGTAAATTGGAGAGTATAACTTGACCTCAAACTATAGTGTCAAACTATCACTTTTTCTTTTTTCTTTTTTTTTGAGAAGGAATCTTACCGTGTCACCCAGGCTGGAGTGCAGTAGTGCGATCTCGGCTCACTGCAACCTTCGCCTCCCGGGTTCAAGTGATTCTCCTGCCTCAGTCTCCCGAGTAGCTGGGATTACAGGCGCCTGCCACCACGCCCAACTAACTTTTCTATTTTTAGTAGAGATGGAGTTTTGCCATCGTGGCCAGGCTGGTCTCCAACTCCTGACCTCAAGCGATCCGCCCGCCTCGGCCTCCCGAAGTGCTGGGATTACAGGTGTGAGTCACTGCGCCCAGCACACTTCTTATAACATATTTATTTAATGTGTTTTAGAACAAAAAATGTGTTCTATATACATCATGGAATGAAAAAGGAGATAGTGTCTTTTGTGGGAACATGGATGGAGCTGGAGGCTATCATCCTTAGCAAACTAACATGGGAACAGAAAAACCAAATATTGCATGTTCTCACTTATAAGTAGGAGCTAAATGATGAGAATTTATGAACACAAAGAAGCGAACAACAGACACTAGGGTCTACTTGAGGGTGGAGGGTGGGAGGTGGGAGAGGAGCAGAAATAGTAACTATTGTGTCCTAGGCTTAATACCTGGGTGATGAAGTAATCTGTACAACATACCCTGGTAACATGAGTTTACCTGTATAACAAACCTTCACAGGTATCCCTGAACCTAAAATGAAAGTTAAAAAAACCAAAAAACAAAAACTGATTGACAAGAAAACAGGACATTCCGTGAACTTCAAAATGTCCTTCAAGAACCTCAGTGATCCTGGCTGGACGTGGTGACTCATGCCTGTAATCCCAGCACTTTGGGAGACCGAGGCGGGAGGATCACCTGAGGTCAGGAGCTCGAGTCCAGCCTGGCCAACATGGTGAAACCTTGTCTCCAATAAAATTACAAAACTTAGCCAGGTGTGGGGGCGGGCGTCTGTAATCCCAGCTGCTTGGGAGGCTGAGGTGGCATAATTGCTTGAACTTGGAATGCGGAGATTGTAGTGAGCCGAGATTGCACCACTGAACTCCAGCCTTGGCAACAGAATGAGACTATGTCTAATAAAAAAAAAAAAGAAAATAAAAAAAAAATAAAGAAAGCTCAGTGATCCTAGTATAGAAGTATTTTCAGCATTTAAGGCAACTGTAGGGTTTGTAGAGCATTCTTTATGGTTTCTGTTGAGTTTCATAGGACATTGAGTTCTGTGCCAATTGCTCATTCATTTATTCGCTTATTTCTTTATTTATTAAATATCTATCATGTTTTGGGGATTGTGACAGGCATTCATGATATATAGTCCCGGCAATCAAGAGATTCAAAGTGTTGAATAAAAGCACATGAGTTATATATTTTTGTATTTTTGAGGTAGGTAAAAATTATATAAAATCCACCAATTTTAAATGTAAAAAAAAAAAAAGAATGGTGGTCTAAAAAGCAGCATAACTTCTCAAGAGTCATTATGTCAAAAATTGATTGAACAGCTACAAATGTGATTTTATATTTAGACTTAGCCCTAGGATACATGGTTTAGGAACCTCTTGAAATATATAGGCCCATCGATAGTTTCTACTTGTTCTCTGCTGTTAAAAAAAATTACTTTTCTTTTCCAAAGTTAAATTGAAAATGAACGAGCCAAGTATTATAGGAGAAAATATTTGAGAGTAAGTCAAAATGACCCATTTGAAGGTCATCACTAATTGGAAATTTCTGAAAGAACCATGCTTAAGAAACAAATATAGACCTTAAAGTGGATAGTTACTGACTTTTATGAATCTTTTAATTTTTAAAATGAGGAAATTTTAAAGTTAAATATTATTTTAATATTTTAGAGTGATGTTTTCTATATCACAAGAATGTAAAAATAATTTTTAAAACTTAGCACAAAATAATAATAACGATGTTGGTACCTTCCTTTACAACATTTCAGTAGGAACTGTTCCTTTATGTTATAGCATTATATCTCCACTTTTGAAATGCCATGTAGGGTACTTTTTTAGGATTCTGAATGAGGTAGAAAGGCTGTAAGCCTCAGCTCTCCTTTTGTTGTTTTTCCAAGATAGTCTTAAAAAATTCCCCAGTACAACTTTTTCTTTGCCTAAAATGGACAAAGAATATTTTTAGTGAAGTCTCTTGAAAGTGCAAGAGGAGGAAATACAGTTTTAATTGAGTACCATGTAAATATATCACACGTAATATAATGTTCATAAAAGATACTGTTTTGATTGCATCCTCAATACATTTATAATCTAAAACTACCTACTTGGCTTCAATTCTGCTACATATATATCTGATATATATATATATTTTTTTTATTTTTTATTTTTTTTTGAGATGGAGTCTTGCTCTGTCACCCAGGCTGGAGTACAGTGGTGCGATCTTGGCTCACTGAAGCCTCCACTTCTCAGGCTCACGTGATTCTTCTGCCTCAGCCTCCTGAGTAGCTAGGATTACAGGGGCGTGCTGCCACGCCTGGGTAATTTTTGTATTTTCAGTAGACATGGGTTTCACCATGTTGGCTAGGCTGGTCTCGAACTCCTGACATCAAGTGATCTGCCCACCTCGGCCTCCCAGGGGTTTACAGGCGTGAGCCACCACACCTGGCCCAATTCTGATATTTCTTAATGGTGTTATTGGGAGGTAATGCACACGCTGTACTTATGGAGAAGTTGGTAGGGCCTTTCTATTGCCCTCTTTTCTTCACATTCCATCTTAGTTTATTGTTTTGGGCATGCATGTTGAGCAAGGTGAAGTCAACATTTGATTGTGGTGAGTACTGAATCTTAGTGTTCACCAAAATACAGAGGTCAGCCCCGTTTTTTTCAGGAAGAATCCCATTATGTTTTCTCTTTGAACAAGCTATATATCTATGAGTATTATCCTATGCAACCTGATTCCCGTAAGACGTTCTTTAGGTGAAATTATTATTGATACTAGTTTTAGGACTTCTGTCTTCAAAATGATGACAGATTGGAAGGACTGTGTTGGAACAGTATAATAGGATTGAGTTCAGCTGCAAAAGCATCCCAAAACATTGGCTCAAACAATAAAAGTGTTTTTTTCCTCCTACATAGATGTAGTGTAGAGGCAGATATTTCAGGGCTACTATGGCAGCTTCACAGTTTACAGGGGCTCAGGCATTTTCTACACTTGATACATGGCTTTTACGTCATTGTCCAAAATGGCTACCATTGCTCCTGCCAGCAGGAGGAAGAAAGGGAGAAAGAAGAGTCCATAGGTGCATGGCGACTGCCTCTTAGAAAGGTTTCCTAGCAGCCACTATAGACAACCTCTTGTCACACCTGGAATTTCATTACATGGCCATACCTAACTATAGGGGAAGCTGAGATGTGTCCTTTATTCTGAGTGGTTATATGCCTAGGTAAAAATTTGGAATTTTGTTATTATGACAAAAGAGGAGACTGAATCTTGATCTCTGCCACGAATAGAAAGATCACGGTCTTTGAAATCAGACACATCTAGACTCAAATCTAGCACTTTTTTTTTTTTTTGTAAAGACAGAGACTCGCTCTGTTGCCCAGACTGGAGGGCAGTGGCATGATCTTGGCACAAAGCAACCTCTGATTCCCGGGTTCAAGTGATTCTCATGTCTCAGCCTCCCAAATAGCTGGGATTACAGGGATGTGCCACCACACCCAGCTAACTTTTGTATTTTTAGTAGAGACAGGGTTTTACCATGTTAGACAAGTTGGTCTTGAACTCCTGACCTCGAGTGATCTGCCTGCTGTGGCCTCCTAAATTGCTGGGATGACAGACGTGAGTCACCGGGCTCAGCCTTAATTTATTTTTTTTTTTTTAACCTTGTGAAAGTCACTCCAGCCCTCCTGCTTTTAAAATTTGAAAGCAAGGATGATATCACATAGCTTTTCTGGTAGCTATGACCTGTCTTCCTAACTTCCATGAAGTATATCTATGAAATAATAAAATCCTAGGCTGGGCATGGTGGCTCACACCTGTAATCCCAGCACTTTGGGAGGCTGAGGCAGGCAGATCATGAGGTCACGAGATTGAGACCAGCCTGGCCCGCATGATGAAACCCTGTCACAAATTAACTGGGCATGGTGGCATGTGCCTGTAGTCCCAGTTATTTGGGAGGCTGAGGCAGGAGAATCACTTGAATCCAGGAGGTGGAGGTTGCAGTGAGCCGAGATGGCACCACTGCACTCCAGCCTGGTGACAGATCGAGACTCTGTCTCAAAAAGAAAACAAAACAAAGCAGTACACAACAACAACAACAACAAAAAACAAAAAAAAACCC
Source organism: Chlorocebus sabaeus (assembly GCF_047675955.1). NCBI lineage: Eukaryota > Metazoa > Chordata > Mammalia > Primates > Cercopithecidae > Chlorocebus > Chlorocebus sabaeus. The sequence continues at coordinate 12,412,066 of NC_132908.1, forward strand.
CTCCTGAATCCTGATACATGCATCTTCAGAGGGGTGTCCTAGTTACACTAGGACACCTACAACACAGTTAGATATTTTTGGAAACAGCTCTTTAATAAACTGCCTTCAAAGTCGCATACATCTCAGTAAATTAGAATCCAAACAACAGTGTCTGTATAGTAAATGTGGACTGAAAGACTCTAGACAGTTACAGAATGCCCCATGATCTCTACCAAACAAACGTAATCATTATTGACTGGATTAAAAAAATTAAAGAAAAAATAACCAGATCATTGCATTCTTTATTTCAAAAAAAAATTTTTAGGTAAGTGCAGGGTCTGGGCATTTTCATCAAGAGACAGGAAGGAATGAGGAAGCAAGATCCCTGCATTCATGGATTTTACAGTCTGTGAAAGGAGACCTGCTTTTTTCCATCTTAAGGGCACACTATCAGGATCGTCTGGGAGAATTTGGAAAAAAATTAAAAAAAGAAAAATGGGCTGGGTGTGGTGGCTTACACCTGTAATCCCAGCACTTTGGGAGGCTGAAGTGGGTGGATCACGAGGTCAGGAGTTTGAGACCAGCTTTGTAAATACGGTAAAAGCCCCTCTGTACTAAAAATACAAAAAATTAGCTGGGTGTGGTGGTGCACACCTGTAGTCTCAGCTACTCGGGAGGCTGAAGCAGGAGAATCGCTGGAACCCAGGAGTTGGGGCTTGCAGTGAGCTGAGATTACTCCACTGCACTCCAGCCTGGGCAACAGACCGAAACTCCATCACCAAAAAAAAAAAAAATAAAAAAAAAATAAGAAAGGGCACTATATATTCACTATACAAAACTCTGAAAGAATCTTGGTCTGATTGAAAAATCAAATCAAATCCACCCTTAATGTTCCTGTGGATGCTTGCTACTCTGTTCTACCTGGCAGTATGATTCTCTGTCAAAACAAAGCACAATCATAGCATTTCCAGCTTAGTTTCTCAGTTGCTGCCAGGCCATCCATTCATTCATCCACCTGTCATCAAATGTCTTTTGCAATGATGAGCAAGTTGTGGCTCCTGCCCTCAAGAAGCTCACAGTGTACTGGAGAAGACAGGCAAACCACCTATTCCAATCTCACTGTCGGCTCTAATCAGAGCAAGCGACCAACTCGCATGAAGAGGAGATTTATTTTAACAATAAAGAGGAATCTTTCAGGATCCGAGATATAAATTTTACAGGCACTGAACACTACTGTGAATTGAAGTATCCACTCCCTCTTTTTGTTCCCTTTGTTATCTAATTCATTATTCTCTTTCCTCCAGACTGGCCTCTTGGTGTTCTAGAAGACCAGCTGAGGCTTACTCACACTTAGTGCTGGCATAATAAATGCTCAATAAAGCCTAGCTATTATATATTTAATATAAACTGATACACACTCATGGTCTTGTATTTGTCTAAGCTGATACATATTCATATACATAGGTTTTTTTTTTTTTTTAACAAATTTCACATCATGTACAGTGGGTTCTGACTCAGTGGCCAATTATCCTTTGCAATGAAACTGAGAGCAACCTTTTGTCAATGTTGACAAAAGAGCAATCCTTGTTCCAGCCCCATCTGGGCGCCCCTTCTGTCAGATTTTGTAGATCCTCTTTTGTCTTCTTTGGTTCTTGTCCTGCTGGCTGATTACCTCATGGTTTTGGGATCTAGATGCTCAGTCTCTGCCAGACTTTACTGAAGCACCAGCTTTATGAATTGTACCCGTAGGAGGCTTCCCTTCCCTCCAGCGCATGCTACACAGTGTCAGCAACCCCCTCCCACCCTCATGCTTGGGTAAATGTGCTGTATTCGTCTGTAATCATGCTGCTAATAAGGTCATACCTAACACTGGATAGTTTATGAAAGAAAGAAATTTAATTGACTCATTTCCACATGGCTGGGGAGGCCTCACAATAATGGTGGAAGATGAAGGAGGAGCAAAGTCACGTCTTACATGGTGGCAGGCAAGACAGCTTGTGGAGGGGAACTCCCATTTATGTAATCATCGGATCTTGTGAGACTTATTCACTACCACAAGAACAGCATGGGAAAGACCCTCCCCCATGATTCAATTACCTCCTGCTGGGTACCTCCCATGACACATGGGGATTATGGGAGCTACAATTCAAGATAAGATTTGGGTGGGGACCCAGTCAAACCATATCGTGTGCTTTGGTATTATGGTCTTCTCTTTGAATGCATGCTTCACTTTGTTCTGTGTTTTTTTTTTTTTTTTTTGGCAGGGGCTCTCTCTGTCACCCAGGCTAAAGTGCAAGGGTGCAATCACAGCTCACTGCAGCCTGGACCTCCTGGGCTCAGGGCTCAAGTGATCCCACTACGTCAGCCCAGTGAGTAGCTGGGACTACAGGTGCACACCACCAGCGATTTTTGTATTTTTGTAGAGACAGAATTTTGCCATGTTGCCCAGGTTGGTCTCAAACTCTTGAGCTCAAGTGATCCTCCTACCTTGGCCTCTCAAAGTACAATCTATGATGTTCATACAATGATGAATTGCCATCTCCATCATTAAGCAGTGCATGACTGTGTATATATATATAGAGAGAGACAGATAGAGAGATAGGTATAGATAGAATTCCTATTGGTTCTATTTATTTGGAGAACCCCAACTTTTGTAATAAAAATTTCAATTTTGTGGCCAGGCACCACGAAATATTTTTGCTTACATCTGTGAGAAAAATGTATAGAAATAAAATTACTTGGCCTAAGGAAATGCATATTTGGCATTTAAATGTATAAAGACAAAGTGCTACAAAAAGGCACGTCAACATCTTTTGTTGGCCATTGTTTAATGAATATCTAGATAGAAAAAAAAAAATGCCCCATTGAGGAAAGATACAGATTCCTTCATATTTTTAAATGTCTCACATTCCCTTACCGTCTTTTTCCCCCAGTAGCCCAGGGGGTTGTTTAACCATTTAATGACTGCAGGAAAGAGAAAAACATTCCTGTCTAAAGTTTCTCTAAAGTACCCATACTATTGTTTTGAAAGCAGAGATAATGCTTCGAGTATACTGCTTTCTTTTGGTCAGAGATCAGCAAACTATGACCCATGGGCCACATCTAAATATCATTTCTTTCTGTGCTGCCCATGAGCTAGAAATGGTTTTTACATTTTTAAAGTGTTGAAAAAAATAAAAAGTCAAATATCTGTATTACATGAAAACTGTATTAAATTCAGCCAGGCACGGTGGCTCATGCCTATAATCCCAGCACTTTAAAAGGCTGAGGCGGGCAGATCATGAGGTCAAGAGATCGACACCATCCTGGCCAACATGGTGAAACTCCATCTCTACTAAAAATACAAAAATTAGCTGGGTGTGGAGGCATGTGCCTGTAGTCCCAGTTACTCCGGAGGCTGAGGCAGGAGAATTGCTTGAACCTGGGAGGTGGAGGTTGCAGTGAGCCAAGATCACGTCACTGCACTCCAGCCTGGCAAAAGAGTGAAACTCCATCTCAAAAAAAAAAAAAAAGAAAAAAAAAACTATATGAAATTCAAATTTCATGTCCATAAGTAAAGTTTTATTGGAACACAGCCACACACACTTATTTACATATTTTCTGTGGCTGCTTGCCCTCAACAATGGTAGAATTGATTTGTTAACAAGAGAGAACACATATGGTCTGCAAAGCTGAAAATGTATATTGTTAATTTGATTGAGATCTTTGTATATTCACATACAGTTGTAAGAAATAACACAGAAAGATTATACTCTTTGCCCAGTTTCCTCCAATGGTAACATTTTGCAAAACTTAAAAAGTCAAATATCTTATATATACATAAAAGTCAAATATATATTAAAAGTATAATCAGGGTATTGATGTTGGTATAATCCACTGAGCTTGAAACTGAAAGTATTTACTACTTGGCCTTTTATGAGGAAATATTATACAACCATTCCTTTTGGTCTTCAGTGCTATTCTTTTTGGTGTGTGTTAGTCTTATTTTTTTCCTTCTCTGAATGTTTCTCTATAATTCTCTGGGTTTTTTTTTTTTCCCTCAATACTTCTCTACAGATAATACTGCAAATTAGCAATGCCCACTTTTGTAGTGAATTGCATTTTTCTACTTGCCAAGTTTCAAGGTAAAATATATTTTAAGGGAAACAAGGAATAATGGTTTTTCCTTTGGTCTAAAATTAATTTTGGTCACAATATTAACACAAAGTTAATGAAAATTCAGAACTAAGGGAATTAAAAATATATATGTAAAAAACCTAGCTCTTCATCTTTCTAGTCCTACTTTTCCCTAGAAAGACTGATTAACTTTTAGGGTGGAAAATGGACATACTATTACCCCCTCACAGGTGGAGTCCAACGAAACAAAAAAATCATTAACCCTTTCCGAGCCGGAGCTGGTCGGGGGCTGAATAGCTGCTTAAGCGCCTCTGGAAAAGGTAACTTCTCAGCCCAAGGGTGCAGGGCTGGACTTGATCTTTTTAGATGCATTCCCTGGCTGGCTGGTGGTTAGTTTTGTAAGGTAAGAAAGCGGCATTTAGCAACAGAGGAGAGAATGTGAGAGAGAATTCGGGTGGTCCTTTTCCAGATAGGTTGCTGCTAATGTTCGAATGTTTGTCCTCTCCAAAACTCATGTTGAAATTTAATTACAATTGTAACATATTAGGAGGTGGAACCTTTAACGAGTCTGGCCCCCTTGTGCCTCTCGGCCATTCCACCTTCTGCCATGGGAGCATCCAGCCTTCCTCCCCTCCGGAGGACAACAGTCTGTGAGGTGCCATCTTGGAAGAAGAGAATGGCCTCACCTCACCAGACACCAAACCTGCCAATGCCATGACTTTAGCCTTCCCAGCTGCCAGAGCTATAAGCGAATACATTTCTTTTCTTTATAAATTCCTAAGTCTTAGATGTTCTGTATTATTCTGCATTATTGAACAACTGTGCTGTTCAGCACAAATGGGACTACGGCAGCCGCCATCTTGAAAGGACAGTGTAGAACAGCGAGATGTGACAGAGGCCAGTGAGGACAGAGTGGACACAAGAGGGCTTTCTAGGAATTAACCTAAATCAAAGATTCAATATGTGTTCCTAGGGCCAGATGCGGTGGCTCACGCCTGTAATCCCAGCACTTTGGGAGGCCGAGTCGGGCAGATCACCTGAGGTCAGGAGTTCGAGACCAGCCTGGGCCTTGGCATGGCAAAACCCTGTCTCTACTAAAAATACAAAAATTAGCCAAGCATGGTGATGCACACCTGTAGTCTCAGCTACTCGGAAGGCTGAGGCAGAAGGATCACTTGAACCCAGGAGGCAGAGGCTGCAGTGAGCTGAGATCGTGCCCCTGCACTCCAACCTGGGCAATAAAGTGAGACTTAGTCTCAAAAAAAAAAAACAAAGTGTTCCCAGAAAAACGGCACCAGGATTTCCAGGGACTCTTGACAAATGTGTTATCAGGCTCCTATCCTAAACCTACTAAGCCCAGAAATTTGTTTTTATGAGCCTTTGGGTCATGATCATGATGATGCACATTCAAGTTTAAGAACAGCTGCCTTCAATCCATGCCTAGGGGCCCAGAGTGGAGCCAATTAAAGTCTCAAGAGAAAGCACGTCTCCCAAGACTGCTAAGATTGAAGTTTCCTGTTGCTTGTTGTGTCTCCTGATGATAGCTACTATTTATCTTGTGCAAACTATGTCTCAGATACTCTAGTACATGAAAACAACAGTGCTTAGTGCTTATCGATTACTTAATATATTCCAGACACTGTCCCTAATGCTTTGTTTTACTATCTCATTTAATTTTGAGAACATACTTATCAGTGGGAACTAAATGATGAGAACACAGGAACACGTGGAGGAGAACAGCACACACACTGAAGCCTACAAGAGCGGTTGAGGGTGGGAGAAGGGAGAGGAGCAGGAGAAATAACTAGTGGGTATTAGGCTTGATACCTGGGTGATGAAATGGTCTGTAAAACAAACCCCTGTGACACAAGTTTATCTATATAACAAACCTGCACATGCACCCTGAACTTAAAAATTAAACATAAGGCTGGGCACAGTGGCTCACACCTGTAATCCCAGCACTTTGGGAGGCCGAGGTGGGCGGATCATCTGAGGTCAGGTGATCAAGACCAGCCTGGCCAATATGGGGAAACCCCATCTCTGCCAAAAAATACAAAAATTAGCCAGGTGTGGTGGCTTGTGCCTGTAGTCCCAGCTACTCAGGAGGCTGAGGCAGGAGAATTGCTTGAACCCTGGAGGTGGAGGTTACAGTGAGTAGAGATGGAGCCACTGCACTCCAGCCTGAGCGACAGAGCCAGACTCTGTCTGAAAAATAAATAAATAAATAAATAAATAAATAAAATGAAAGTTAAAAAATATAGTAAATGCAACATAAAATGTACAAAGTTCTCACCAGTATACCTAATCAGAGTTGGCATTCATACATACAAATGTAAAATTATGCTTAATAGTAATTTTGAGAACAATCTAATGAGGTAGGTGCTTTCATTAACTCCATAATACAGATGAGAAAACTGAGGTCCAGGAAGTTATGTCACTGGTGATAAGTTGTAAAGGTAGCAAAGAGAAGATCCCAGCCTAACCCCAAGAGCCCTGGCTTGTGACACTTATGGCCTGTCACTGGTGTTCTGAGATGCATTAACTCAGTGGTTCACAGCCTTTCTGACACCAGGGACCAGTTTCTTGGGAGATAATTTTTCCATGGACTGGGGTTAGGGGCAGGGGATGTTTTCAGGATGAAACTGTTCCACATTAGATTCCCATAAGGAGTGTGCAACCTGGGTTCCTCTTGTGCGCAGTTCACAAGAGGGTTTACCTTCTATGAGAATCTAATGCTGCCTCTGATCTGACAGGAGGTGAAGTTCAGGTGGTGATGCTGGCTCGCCCACCGCTCACCTCCCGCTCCCGCTCGCCCACCGCTCACCTCCCACTTGCCTATTGCTCACCTCCTGCTCACCCACCACTCACCTCCCGCTCCCGCTCGCCCACCGCTCACCTCCTGCTCGCCCACTGCTCACCTCCTGCTGTGTGACTCGGTTCCCCGCCCTCGGCACGGGGTTTGGGGACTCCTGCATCAACTCATTTAATCCCCTCCACATTACTAAGAAAGTGAAATTCATTAGTGAAATTTTACAGCTGCGGAGAGGGAGGCTCTGAGAGGTCCACTAATTTGCCCCAAATCACACAGCTTGTTAAAAGCTCAGCTGGATTGAGAACCTGAGCCATTATTGCTCGGCCTCTCCTTGTGCTTGTCCTAGTGCCTGGCTTGTCTTCAAACACTGAGTGCCACCAGCCACTGACTCAGAGACCATCCCCTGATCCTGTTTGGGGGCAGCCTGACCCCTTCTTTAGGGAGCACAAGGGAAGGGTCCTGCATCCAACCCTAAACTGAGCACTCCCAGAAAGAACATTCCCCAGGAGCCTGCTTGAAGCTTGCTGCAAAATGCGGTGAAGGTGAGACCTGAATCAAGTGTGATTCATTTGAACAGAGTTTTAATTTGTAAATAAATTAGTTGGGGGGCAGGGGGAAAGATATCAATTAGAACATGTGGTTAAATAGGCAGAAATATGCAGAGAATTTTTGTGCCTGGAGGAAATGCACGTGTTCCCTTAGCACTAATTAAGAAACACAGAATATCCTTTCCAGGCTATAAAGGGCTTGGGCATCAGGAATAGAGAGGTGGTGCACAAAGTCTGGCTGATTTAGGCTGGGTGCAGTGGCTCATACCTGTCATCCCAGCACTTTGGGAGGCCGAGGTGGGTGGATCACCTGAGGTCAGGAGTTCACGAACAGCCTGGCCAACGTGGTGAAATTCCATCTCTACTAAAAACACAAAAAAGTAGCTGGGCGTGGTGGCAGGCATCTGTAATCCCAGCTACGGGGGGAGGCTGAGGCAGGAGAATCACTTGAACCTGGGAGGCAGAGGTTGCAATGTGCTGAGATTGCACCATTGGACTCCAGCCTGGGTGACAAGAGCAAAACTCAGTCTCTCTCTCTCTCTCTCTCACACACACACACACACACAGAAAGTCTGGCTACTTTCAAGCTGGGACAAGCTGGTCACTTCATGGCATCAAGCCTAAACCTTACTACTTGTATGAGCTCAGCCTCCAAAGCCTTAATTTCATTTTGCTAAAAATGGAGATAATGATACTGACCATATAGGATTATCAGAAGGATCTGTATGTTTGATATCTAGAAGGCAGTGATATTGGAGTAGGTCCACATGTTTGGTCTTGTTTTCCCCTCAACATAGCCTTGTGACTGGTAGAGCAGGAATTACAAACCCATTTTTTCAGGTGGAAAAATAGTGCAGTGGATCCAGTCACTTGTCTCTTTTAATATCTGTTCAACTTTTTTCTAGGACATCTCTGTACTACAGAGACTGGAAAGTGAAAATCTGTAACACATTTTCCAGACTCCCTTGCAGCTGGAGCTCCCAGTCTGATTCAGAACCACCAATCATGTGGAGTCAACAAAGACTTGAGTTTAGAATGTAGTTTCGTGGGGAGATGAGGCATCCAATTTGCTGATAGAGCTCATAGCAGATGAGAAGTGGCTCGACAAACACCAGGAGGACGGATTGGTTCCTGCATCTGGGCCATGGTTAAGGTGGTGTGATTCTGAAGCCAGACATCAGAAGGTGGCTTGCTTTTTTTTTTCTTTTTTTCCTTTTTTTTTTTTTTTGAGACGGAATCTTGCTCTGTCACCAGGCTGGAGTGCAGTGGCACGATCTCGGCTCGCTGCAACCTCCACCTCCCGGGTTCAATCGATTCCCCTGTCTCAGCCTCCTGAGAAGCTTGGACTACAGGTGCACACCACCACATCCGGGTAATTTTCGTATTTTTAGTAGATATGGGGTTTCACCATATTGGCTAGTATGGTCTCGATCTCTTGACCTTGTGATCTGCCCACCTCAGCCTCCCAAAGTGATGGGATTACAGGCATGAGTCACTGTGCCTGGCCCAGAAGGTGGCTTTCTGATGGCCCTTCTTCCTCTTTCTCTGACGGGCCAGTTCTGAGATGCTGCTCTGGAAGTCATTCCTAGAGGACAGCCTAGATCCTGCTCCTCCAGCCCTCATAACAATTTTGTTTGAACTAAATTAAAAAAAAATTTTTTTTGAGATGGAGTCCCACTCGGTCACCTTGGCTGGAGAGCAATGGTGTAAACTCAGCTCACTGCAATCTCTGCCTTCCAGGTTCAAGTGACTCTCCTGCCTCAGCCTCCTGAGTAGCTGGGATTATAGGTGCCCGCCACCATGCCCAGCTAATTTTTGTATTTTTAGTAGAAACAGGGGTTTTACCATGTTGCCCAGGCTGGTCTTGAATTCCTGACTTTCAGTGATCTGCCCGTTTTGCCCTCCCAAATCTCTGGGATTACAGGTGTGAGCCCCCATGCCTGGCCTGAACTGAATTCTTTCTATTAAATTCTTTTTTTGCCTTATATAGGGGGAGAGATTTTGCAGCTGAATCCCAGATGATACAATGGGGCACAGAGAAGTTATGCCACTTGTCCTAATAAAAGGTAAGTGTTTGATATTGCTGGCCCTTAAAAAAAAATCCCTACAGATATTAATTTCATTTCCTGTGGATTTTCCACTTTATTTTACTTCTTTGAGCCCCTGTTTCCTCATCTGTCAAACAGAAATAATAATATTTATCTTGCAGGAGATGTGAGAATTGAACAAGATCATAGATAATGAATTATTAGTTATGTAGATAATCCACAAATGGCACCTATCAATAATAAAAACTGGCTTTAGAAGAAACTCTATCAGTTAGGATGTGCTAGTTTTTTAAAATTTTTTATTTTGTTTTGTTTTGTTTTTTTGAGACAGAGTTTTGCTCTTGTTGCCCACACTGGAGTGCAATGGTGCGATCTCGGGTCACTGCAACCTCCACCTCCCGGGTTCAAGCTGTTCTTCTGCCTCACCGTCCTGAGTAGCTGGGATTACAGGCATGCACCACCATGCCCAGCTAGTATTATTATTATTTTTTTTTTCGTGGAGATGAGGTTTCTCCATGTTGGTGTGGCTGATCTCGAACTCCCGACCTCAGGTGATCCGCCCACCTTGGCCTCCCAAAGTGCTGGGATTACAGGCATGAAGCACTGCGCCCGGCCCATTTCAATATCTTAAAACAGAAAAGGTTTATTTCTTGTTCATGCTCATTGATACGTCTAGAGTTGGCAAGGGGCGTTCTGCTCCTCTTTACTCAGGCGCCCAGGCTAATGGAGGAGCCACTGTCTCATATGCACACTCATGAAAGAAGACAGCATTGGAAGGAAAGTCTTCAGTGAGCAATACAATGCCTTTGCTTGCAGCAATACTGGGTACGTGCACTCACAGTTCATTCTCCATAAATGGTCACAAGGTCCCACCTGATCACAAGGGAACCAGGAAATGTAGTGCTGTCATGGGATAAGCTGGACAAAATATTTGGTGACCACATAGAGAGTGGAAGTGGAGTGACAACAACACAGGAAGCTCTGCAGTGCTTCCGACATTTCTAAACTTCAGAATTTGTTCCATCTCCTATTAGGAACTGCAAGACTGCAATTGGATGGTTGGAAAGAAATTAAAGGGCATTTTCAGACAGCTGGAAGGAAGTCTGGAAATAGGAATCCTTCCAACACTTTGGTTTCTCTTGCTTTCCTACATCCCATTCCCCTCCCAGAATCCGGAGTGCTCCATGTGAACATGAATCAGATCACGTCATCTTCCCACTTAAAATCCTCGAATGATGCTAAAAAGAGAACCCCAGCTTCTCACCATAGCGCTTCATGACTGTATTAGTTATTGATGGCTGCACAACAAATATTTTCCAAAATATAGGGACTTAAGAGAACAATAAACCTTTATTATCTCATGCAGTTTCTTTATTCTGTTTTGTTTTTCCTTCTTTTTGAGACAGGGTCTTGCTCTGTTGCCCAGGCTGTAAGGCAGTGGTGTGATCATAGCTCACTGCAATCTTCATCTCCTGGGCTCAAGAGCTCCTTCTGTCTCGGGCTCCCAAGTAGATGAAACTTCAGGCATGTGTCACCACACCTGGCTAGTTTTTAAAATGTTTTGTAGACGCTTTGTCTTCCTATTTTGCCCAAGCTTGTCTTGAACTCTTAGCCTCAAGTGATCCTCCTCCTTCAGCCTCCCAAAGTTCTGGGATTACAGATGTGAACCATTGTGCTTGGACTAATGCAGCTTCTCTTGGTCGGGCTTTTGGGAGTGACTCAGCTGGGTGTCCTGGCTTATGGTCTTTCAGGGGTTGCCGTCATGACACCGGTTGGGATTGCAGTTGTCAGAAGGCTTTGTGGGGCTAAAGGATCCAAGATGCACTCACGTGGCTAGAAGGTTGATGCTGGTTATTGGCAGGAGGCCTCAGTTCCTTATAACACGGACCTTCCCATAGGACTGCTGAACTGTCCTCATGACATGGTGGTTGGCTTTGTCCAGAGTCAGTTGTCTGAGAAAGAGAGGGCAAGGCAGAAGCTGCAATGTTCTATAACCCAATCTTGGAACCCACACCCTGTCACTTCCCCCAGGTCCTGTTGGTTCCTAGGTCAGCCCTATTTATTGTTTACACAAGGGTGTAAATTCCAGGAGGCAGAGATCGTGGGGGCATCCAGGAGGCTAGCAGGCAGTGACCTACCTCTGATTTTATCTCCTGTTGATTCACTAAGCACTCATCACATTGACCTACTATCTGTTTGAAACATGCTAAGCTGAGCCAAACCCAAGGCCTTTGCTTGCTCTTCCCTCCACGTGAGATACTTGTTTCTCCAATCTTTGCTTCATCATCACATTCAGGTTTTGGCTCAACTGATGTTTTCTTAGACAGGCTTTAGACTATCCTGTCTGATATGGCTCTTCCCTGTGGTCCCCACTCCAGGCTGATTGCTAGCACATCTTTCTATTTATTTCCTTCACTCTTTGAAATCACTTTACTTATTTATACAGAGACAGGGTCTCACTCTGTTGCCCAGGCTGGAGTGCAGTGGCATGATCTTGGCTCACTGCAGCCCTGACCTCCTGGGCTCAAGCCATTTTCCTGCCTCAGCTTCCTGAGTAGCTGGTACTACAGGTGCATGCCACCATGCCTGGCTAGTTTTTTCATTTTTTGCAGAGATGAGGGTCTCACTATGCTGCCTAGGCTGGTCCTGAACTCCTGCACACAAGTGATCGTCCTGCCTTGGCCTCCCAAAATGCCTGGATTACAAGCATAAGCCACTGCACTCGGCCCTAGTCTGAAATCACTGTCATTACTGATTAGTTTTTTAGGTCTTTGTCTCCTCTTTTAAGACTTCAGCTCCCTGAGAGTGGGCTGGGCCCATTATGCTCATCCCAGCATCTCCAGCGCCTGGTATAGCTCCTCGTCCGTAGCAAGTGAACCATATCTATGTGCCTAGTAAAAGAACAGCCTCCAGCCTCCCACCTCCCATAGGGAAGGTTCCAGATCCCTCAAATTTTCTCATGCCCTCCTACTATCCTGAACCTGATCTGAAATCTGACCCTGGGTTTGTCCTAAGCTGCCTGTTCCCATGAGATCATTATTAACAGTGCAACCCATGAGTCTGCAAAGCCCTACAATCTTCCTGGAGAGGAGAGAGTGAGAGAAACCTGGTTGGCAGGCTGAGAGGCTGCCTTGCTGCAGGCTTGGCTGGAGCCACAGCCAGAGCTCACCCTCCCAGCCCAGAAGGTTTTCTGGTTCAGCTGGTGATTATCTGAATAAGGCACTTTTAACTGCACAGTCTGACAAGGGCTTCTTGGCAGGTGACCATCAATGCTGGCCTACATGGGAGTCACCTAGAGGGAGGGGAGCCCTGGGGACCACTCTGAAAGCTTTAGCAGAATGTGTGGTTTTCTCAGTCACTGTGGCTTCCCCAGGCAATTAAATGGGCAGCAGACAAGATTGCTCACGTAGCATCTCCAGCCTCTGGTCTCAGAGGCTGCAGGTGACTGAGAGGGGACATTCAAGTGGATCAACCATCTGCCTGCTAAGCTTCCTTTCACCTTTTCTCCATCTTTCCTTCCTCCTTCCCTCTCTCCCTTCCTTTTTCCCTCCTTTCCTCCCTTTGTCCCTCCCTTCCTCCCTTCCCTGTTTAGGGAAGTTGCAAAAGGTTTATGAATTCCCCAACCATCCACTTCTCGTCTCTGGC